>NW_022262443.1:0-20019 GCF_002021735.2 Oncorhynchus kisutch
ATATATAGAGACAGTAGATCTAGCTGGTCTGTCATATTATAATAGAGACAGTAGATCTAGCTGGTCTGTCATAATATAATAGAGACAGTAGATCTAGCTGGTCTGTCATAATATAATAGAGACAGTAGATCTAGCTGGTCTGTCATAATATAATAGAGACAGTAGATCTAGCTGGTCTGTCATAATATAATAGAGACAGTAGATCTAGCTGGTCTGTCATAATATAATAGAGACAGTAGATCTAGCTGGTCTGTCATAATATAATAGAGACAGTAGATCTAGCTGGTCTGTCATATATAATAGAGACAGTAGATCTAGCTGGTCTGTCATAATATAATAGAGACAGTAGATCTAGCTGGTCTGTCATAATATAATAGAGACAGTAGATCTAGCTGGTCTGTCATATATAATAGAGACAGTAGATCTAGCTGGTCTGTCATAATATAATAGAGACAGTAGATCTAGCTGGTCTGTCATAATATAATAGAGACAGTAGATCTAGCTGGTCTGTCATAATATAATAGAGACAGTAGATCTAGCTGGTCTGTCATAATATAATAGAGACAGTAGATCTAGCTGGTCTGTCATAATATAATAGAGACAGTAGATCTAGCTGGTCTGTCATAATATAATAGAGACAGTAGATCTAGCTGGTCTGTCATAATATAATAGAGACAGTAGATCTAGCTGGTCTGTCATAATATAATAGAGACAGTAGATCTAGCTGGTCTGTCATAATATAATAGAGACAGTAGATCTAGCTGGTCTGTCATAATATAATAGAGACAGTAGATCTAGCTGGTCTGTCATAATATAATAGAGACAGTAGATCTAGCTGGTCTGTCATAATATAATAGAGACAGTAGATCTAGCTGGTCTGTCATAATATAATAGAGACAGTAGATCTAGCTGGTCTGTCATAATATAATAGAGACAGTAGATCTAGCTGGTCTGTCATAATATAATAGAGACAGTAGATCTAGCTGGTCTGTCATAATATAATAGAGACAGTAGATCTAGCTGGTCTGTCATAATATAATAGAGACAGTAGATCTAGCTGGTCTGTCATAATATAATAGAGACAGTAGATCTAGCTGGTCTGTCATAATATAATAGAGACAGTAGATCTAGCTGGTCTGTCATAATATAATAGAGACAGTAGATCTAGCTGGTCTGTCATAATATAATAGAGACAGTAGATCTAGCTGGTCTGTCATAATATAATAGAGACAGTAGATCTAGCTGGTCTGTCATAATATAATAGAGACAGTAGATCTAGCTGGTCTGTCATAATATAATAGAGACAGTAGATCTAGCTGGTCTGTCATAATATAATAGAGACAGTAGATCTAGCTGGTCTGTCATAATATAATAGAGACAGTAGATCTAGCTGGTCTGTCATAATATAATAGAGACAGTAGATCTAGCTGGTCTGTCATAATATAATAGAGACAGTAGATCTAGCTGGTCTGTCATAATATAATAGAGACAGTAGATCTAGCTGGTCTGTCATATATAATAGAGACAGTAGATCTAGCTGGTCTGTCATAATATAATAGAGACAGTAGATCTAGCTGGTCTGTCATAATATAATAGAGACAGTAGATCTAGCTGGTCTGTCATAATATAATAGAGACAGTAGATCTAGCTGGTCTGTCATAATATAATAGAGACAGTAGATCTAGCTGGTCTGTCATAATATAATAGAGACAGTAGATCTAGCTGGTCTGTCATAATATAATAGAGACAGTAGATCTAGCTGGTCTGTCATAATATAATAGAGACAGTAGATCTAGCTGGTCTGTCATAATATAATAGAGACAGTAGATCTAGCTGGTCTGTCATAATATAATAGAGACAGTAGATCTAGCTGGTCTGTCATAATATAATAGAGACAGTAGATCTAGCTGGTCTGTCATAATATAATAGAGACAGTAGATCTAGCTGGTCTGTCATAATATAATAGAGACAGTAGATCTAGCTGGTCTGTCATAATATAATAGAGACAGTAGATCTAGCTGGTCTGTCATAATATAATAGAGACAGTAGATCTAGCTGGTCTGTCATAATATAATAGAGACAGTAGATCTAGCTGGTCTGTCATAATATAATAGAGACAGTAGATCTAGCTGGTCTGTCATAATATAATAGAGACAGTAGATCTAGCTGGTCTGTCATAATATAATAGAGACAGTAGATCTAGCTGGTCTGTCATAATATAATAGAGACAGTAGATCTAGCTGGTCTGTCATAATATAATAGAGACAGTAGATCTAGCTGGTCTGTCATAATATAATAGAGACAGTAGATCTAGCTGGTCTGTCATAATATAATAGAGACAGTAGATCTAGCTGGTCTGTCATAATATAATAGAGACAGTAGATCTAGCTGGTCTGTCATAATATAATAGAGACAGTAGATCTAGCTGGTCTGTCATAATATAATAGAGACAGTAGATCTAGCTGGTCTGTCATAATATAATAGAGACAGTAGATCTAGCTGGTCTGTCATAATATAATAGAGACAGTAGATCTAGCTGGTCTGTCATAATATAATAGAGACAGTAGATCTAGCTGGTCTGTCATAATATAATAGAGACAGTAGATCTAGCTGGTCTGTCATAATATAATAGAGACAGTAGATCTAGCTGGTCTGTCATAATATAATAGAGACAGTAGATCTAGCTGGTCTGTCATAATATAATAGAGACAGTAGATCTAGCTGGTCTGTCATAATATAATAGAGACAGTAGATCTAGCTGGTCTGTCATAATATAATAGAGACAGTAGATCTAGCTGGTCTGTCATAATATAATAGAGACAGTAGATCTAGCTGGTCTGTCATAATATAATAGAGACAGTAGATCTAGCTGGTCTGTCATAATATAATAGAGACAGTAGATCTAGCTGGTCTGTCATAATATAATAGAGACAGTAGATCTAGCTGGTCTGTCATAATATAATAGAGACAGTAGATCTAGCTGGTCTGTCATAATATAATAGAGACAGTAGATCTAGCTGGTCTGTCATAATATAATAGAGACAGTAGATCTAGCTGGTCTGTCATAATATAATAGAGACAGTAGATCTAGCTGGTCTGTCATAATATAATAGAGACAGTAGATCTAGCTGGTCTGTCATAATATAATAGAGACAGTAGATCTAGCTGGTCTGTCATAATATAATAGAGACAGTAGATCTAGCTGGTCTGTCATAATATAATAGAGACAGTAGATCTAGCTGGTCTGTCATAATATAATAGAGACAGTAGATCTAGCTGGTCTGTCATAATATAATAGAGACAGTAGATCTAGCTGGTCTGTCATAATATAATAGAGACAGTAGATCTAGCTGGTCTGTCATAATATAATAGAGACAGTAGATCTAGCTGGTCTGTCATAATATAATAGAGACAGTAGATCTAGCTGGTCTGTCATAATATAATAGAGACAGTAGATCTAGCTGGTCTGTCATAATATAATAGAGACAGTAGATCTAGCTGGTCTGTCATAATATAATAGAGACAGTAGATCTAGCTGGTCTGTCATAATATAATAGAGACAGTAGATCTAGCTGGTCTGTCATAATATAATAGAGACAGTAGATCTAGCTGGTCTGTCATATTATAATAGAGACAGTAGATCTAGCTGGTCTGTCATAATATAATAGAGACAGTAGATCTAGCTGGTCTGTCATAATATAATAGAGACAGTAGATCTAGCTGGTCTGTCATATATAATAGAGACAGTAGATCTAGCTGGTCTGTCATAATATAATAGAGACAGTAGATCTAGCTGGTCTGTCATAATATAATAGAGACAGTAGATCTAGCTGGTCTGTCATAATATAATAGAGACAGTAGATCTAGCTGGTCTGTCATAATATAATAGAGACAGTAGATCTAGCTGGTCTGTCATAATATAATAGAGACAGTAGATCTAGCTGGTCTGTCATAATATAATAGAGACAGTAGATCTAGCTGGTCTGTCATAATATAATAGAGACAGTAGATCTAGCTGGTCTGTCATAATATAATAGAGACAGTAGATCTAGCTGGTCTGTCATAATATAATAGAGACAGTAGATCTAGCTGGTCTGTCATAATATAATAGAGACAGTAGATCTAGCTGGTCTGTCATAATATAATAGAGACAGTAGATCTAGCTGGTCTGTCATAATATAATAGAGACAGTAGATCTAGCTGGTCTGTCATAATATAATAGAGACAGTAGATCTAGCTGGTCTGTCATAATATAATAGAGACAGTAGATCTAGCTGGTCTGTCATAATATAATAGAGACAGTAGATCTAGCTGGTCTGTCATAATATAATAGAGACAGTAGATCTAGCTGGTCTGTCATAATATAATAGAGACAGTAGATCTAGCTGGTCTGTCATAATATAATAGAGACAGTAGATCTAGCTGGTCTGTCATAATATAATAGAGACAGTAGATCTAGCTGGTCTGTCATAATATAATAGAGACAGTAGATCTAGCTGGTCTGTCATAATATAATAGAGACAGTAGATCTAGCTGGTCTGTCATAATATAATAGAGACAGTAGATCTAGCTGGTCTGTCATAATATAATAGAGACAGTAGATCTAGCTGGTCTGTCATAATATAATAGATACAGTAGATCTAGCTGGTCTGTCATAATATAATAGAGACAGTAGATCTAGCTGGTCTGTCATAATATAATAGAGACAGTAGATCTAGCTGGTCTGTCATAATATAATAGAGACAGTAGATCTAGCTGGTCTGTCATAATATAATAGAGACAGTAGATCTAGCTGGTCTGTCATAATATAATAGAGACAGTAGATCTAGCTGGTCTGTCATAATATAATAGAGACAGTAGATCTAGCTGGTCTGTCATAATATTTGAGACAGAGATCAGTGTGTCAAATCTAGCATGGTCTGTCCTCTGGCAGTCTCTATAGGGACAGTAGATCTAGCTGGTCTGTCTCTGTGTATATAATGACAGTAGATCTAGCTGGGGCTTCATGATCATCTACGCAGAGACAGTAGATCTAGCTGGTCTGTCACTGTGCTATCTAACCTAGACAAGCTTCTGCCATACAACACTCCTTCCGTGGCCTCCAACTGCTCTTAATAGTAAAACCAAATGCATGCTTTTCAACCGGTCTGTGCAGCATGCCCGACTAGCATCTACCTGGATGTCCGACCTAGAATATGTGACAGTATAAGTAGCTAGGTGTCTGGCTAGACTGCAAACAGTAGATCTAGACTCATATCAAAATCTAATAGAAAATAGATCTAGCTGGCTGTCATATTAATAAAGACAGTAGATCTAGCTGGTCTGTCATAATATAAAAGAGACAGTAGATCTAGCTGGCTGTCATCTATATAATGGAGACAGTAGATCAGCTGGTGCTGTCTATCACAGTAATCCGTAGTCACTAGCACCTTGTCTAATATAATAGAGACAGTAGATCTAGCTGGTCTGTCATAATATAATAGAGACAGCTGGATCTAGTCATCTACAAGTCTATGCTAGGTAAAGCTCAGTTATCTAGCTGGTCTGTCATAATGGCAACAGAGATCAGTAGATCTAGCAGGTCTGTCTCATAATATAATAGAGACAGTAGATCTAGCTGGTCTTTCATTCCAGTAATCTGCTGACTGTGACTAGAACGAATGCAAATCGCTAATAGGAGACAGTATCTCCCTCACCAACTCAAACATAGCTATCTGAGCAGTAGATCTAGCTGTCTAGTCTAATATAATAGAGACAGTAGATCTAGCTGGTCTGTCTAATATAATAGAGACAGTAGATCTAGCTGGTCTGTCATAATATAATAGAGTACATGAGCATCTGTCATTTATCATAAGTGTAATCTGCAAAATTGTAGATCTAGCTGGTCTGTCATACATATATATAGAGACAGTAGTTCTAGCTGGTTATGACTTAATTGTTTACTCAGATGTAGCTCTTCTGTTGTATGCTCAGACTGTAGATTAGCTGGTCTGCATAATATAATAGAGACAGTAGATCTAGCTGGTCTGTCATAAATAATAGAGACAATAAATCTAGCTGGTCTGTCATAATATAATAGAGACAGTAGATCTAGCTGGTCTGTCATAATATAATAGAGACAGTAGATCTAGCTGGTCTGTCATAATATAATAGAGACAGTAGATCTAGCTGGTCTGTCATAATATAATAGAGACAGTAGATCTAGCTGGTCTGTCATAATATAATAGAGACAGTAGATCTAGCTGGTCTGTCATAATATAATAGAGACAGTAGATCTAGCTGGTCTGTCATAATATAATAGAGACAGTAGATCTAGCTGGTCTGTCATAATATAATAGAGACAGTAGATCTAGCTGGTCTGTCATAATATAATAGAGACAGTAGATCTAGCTGGTCTGTCATAATATAATAGAGACAGTAGATCTAGCTGGTCTGTCATAATATAATAGAGACAGTAGATCTAGCTGGTCTGTCATAATATAATAGAGACAGTAGATCTAGCTGGTCTGTCATAATATAATAGAGACAGTAGATCTAGCTGGTCTGTCATAATATAATAGAGACAGTAGATCTAGCTGGTCTGTCATAATATAATAGAGACAGTAGATCTAGCTGGTCTGTCATAATATAATAGAGACAGTAGATCTAGCTGGTCTGTCATAATATAATAGAGACAGTAGATCTAGCTGGTCTGTCATAATATAATAGAGACAGTAGATCTAGCTGGTCTGTCATAATATAATAGAGACAGTAGATCTAGCTGGTCTGTCATAATATAATAGAGACAGTAGATCTAGCTGGTCTGTCATAATATAATAGAGACAGTAGATCTAGCTGGTCTGTCATAATATAATAGAGACAGTAGATCTAGCTGGTCTGTCATAATATAATAGAGACAGTAGATCTAGCTGGTCTGTCATAATATAATAGAGACAGTAGATCTAGCTGGTCTGTCATAATATAATAGAGACAGTAGATCTAGCTGGTCTGTCATAATATAATAGAGACAGTAGATCTAGCTGGTCTGTCATAATATAATAGAGACAGTAGATCTAGCTGGTCTGTCATAATATAATAGAGACAGTAGATCTAGCTGGTCTGTCATAATATAATAGAGACAGTAGATCTAGCTGGTCTGTCATAATATAATAGAGACAGTAGATCTAGCTGGTCTGTCATAATATAATAGAGACAGTAGATCTAGCTGGTCTGTCATAATATAATAGAGACAGTAGATCTAGCTGGTCTGTCATAATATAATAGAGACAGTAGATCTAGCTGGTCTGTCATAATATAATAGAGACAGTAGATCTAGCTGGTCTGTCATAATATAATAGAGACAGTAGATCTAGCTGGTCTGTCATAATATAATAGAGACAGTAGATCTAGCTGGTCTGTCATAATATAATAGAGACAGTAGATCTAGCTGGTCTGTCATAATATAATAGAGACAGTAGATCTAGCTGGTCTGTCATAATATAATAGAGACAGTAGATCTAGCTGGTCTGTCATAATATAATAGAGACAGTAGATCTAGCTGGTCTGTCATAATATAATAGAGACAGTAGATCTAGCTGGTCTGTCATAATATAATAGAGACAGTAGATCTAGCTGGTCTGTCATAATATAATAGAGACAGTAGATCTAGCTGGTCTGTCATAATATAATAGAGACAGTAGATCTAGCTGGTCTGTCATAATATAATAGAGACAGTAGATCTAGCTGGTCTGTCATAATATAATAGAGACAGTAGATCTAGCTGGTCTGTCATAATATAATAGAGACAGTAGATCTAGCTGGTCTGTCATAATATAATAGAGACAGTAGATCTAGCTGGTCTGTCATAATATAATAGAGACAGTAGATCTAGCTGGTCTGTCATAATATAATAGAGACAGTAGATCTAGCTGGTCTGTCATAATATAATAGAGACAGTAGATCTAGCTGGTCTGTCATAATATAATAGAGACAGTAGATCTAGCTGGTCTGTCATAATATAATAGAGACAGTAGATCTAGCTGGTCTGTCATAATATAATAGAGACAGTAGATCTAGCTGGTCTGTCATAATATAATAGAGACAGTAGATCTAGCTGGTCTGTCATAATATAATAGAGACAGTAGATCTAGCTGGTCTGTCATAATATAATAGAGACAGTAGATCTAGCTGGTCTGTCATAATATAATAGAGACAGTAGATCTAGCTGGTCTGTCATAATATAATAGAGACAGTAGATCTAGCTGGTCTGTCATAATATAATAGAGACAGTAGATCTAGCTGGTCTGTCATAATATAATAGAGACAGTAGATCTAGCTGGTCTGTCATAATATAATAGAGACAGTAGATCTAGCTGGTCTGTCATAATATAATAGAGACAGTAGATCTAGCTGGTCTGTCATAATATAATAGAGACAGTAGATCTAGCTGGTCTGTCATAATATAATAGAGACAGTAGATCTAGCTGGTCTGTCATAATATAATAGAGACAGTAGATCTAGCTGGTCTGTCATAATATAATAGAGACAGTAGATCTAGCTGGTCTGTCATAATATAATAGAGACAGTAGATCTAGCTGGTCTGTCATAATATAATAGAGACAGTAGATCTAGCTGGTCTGTCATAATATAATAGAGACAGTAGATCTAGCTGGTCTGTCATAATATAATAGAGACAGTAGATCTAGCTGGTCTGTCATAATATAATAGAGACAGTAGATCTAGCTGGTCTGTCATAATATAATAGAGACAGTAGATCTAGCTGGTCTGTCATAATATAATAGAGACAGTAGATCTAGCTGGTCTGTCATAATATAATAGAGACAGTAGATCTAGCTGGTCTGTCATAATATAATAGAGACAGTAGATCTAGCTGGTCTGTCATAATATAATAGAGACAGTAGATCTAGCTGGTCTGTCATAATATAATAGAGACAGTAGATCTAGCTGGTCTGTCATAATATAATAGAGACAGTAGATCTAGCTGGTCTGTCATAATATAATAGAGACAGTAGATCTAGCTGGTCTGTCATAATATAATAGAGACAGTAGATCTAGCTGGTCTGTCATAATATAATAGAGACAGTAGATCTAGCTGGTCTGTCATAATATAATAGAGACAGTAGATCTAGCTGGTCTGTCATAATATAATAGAGACAGTAGATCTAGCTGGTCTGTCATAATATAATAGAGACAGTAGATCTAGCTGGTCTGTCATAATATAATAGAGACAGTAGATCTAGCTGGTCTGTCATAATATAATAGAGACAGTAGATCTAGCTGGTCTGTCATAATATAATAGAGACAGTAGATCTAGCTGGTCTGTCATAATATAATAGAGACAGTAGATCTAGCTGGTCTGTCATAATATAATAGAGACAGTAGATCTAGCTGGTCTGTCATAATATAATAGAGACAGTAGATCTAGCTGGTCTGTCATAATATAATAGAGACAGTAGATCTAGCTGGTCTGTCATAATATAATAGAGACAGTAGATCTAGCTGGTCTGTCATAATATAATAGAGACAGTAGATCTAGCTGGTCTGTCATAATATAATAGAGACAGTAGATCTAGCTGGTCTGTCATAATATAATAGAGACAGTAGATCTAGCTGGTCTGTCATAATATAATAGAGACAGTAGATCTAGCTGGTCTGTCATAATATAATAGAGACAGTAGATCTAGCTGGTCTGTCATAATATAATAGAGACAGTAGATCTAGCTGGTCTGTCATAATATAATAGAGACAGTAGATCTAGCTGGTCTGTCATAATATAATAGAGACAGTAGATCTAGCTGGTCTGTCATAATATAATAGAGACAGTAGATCTAGCTGGTCTGTCATAATATAATAGAGACAGTAGATCTAGCTGGTCTGTCATAATATAATAGAGACAGTAGATCTAGCTGGTCTGTCATAATATAATAGAGACAGTAGATCTAGCTGGTCTGTCATAATATAATAGAGACAGTAGATCTAGCTGGTCTGTCATAATATAATAGAGACAGTAGATCTAGCTGGTCTGTCATAATATAATAGAGACAGTAGATCTAGCTGGTCTGTCATAATATAATAGAGACAGTAGATCTAGCTGGTCTGTCATAATATAATAGAGACAGTAGATCTAGCTGGTCTGTCATAATATAATAGAGACAGTAGATCTAGCTGGTCTGTCATAATATAATAGAGACAGTAGATCTAGCTGGTCTGTCATAATATAATAGAGACAGTAGATCTAGCTGGTCTGTCATAATATAATAGAGACAGTAGATCTAGCTGGTCTGTCATAATATAATAGAGACAGTAGATCTAGCTGGTCTGTCATAATATAATAGAGACAGTAGATCTAGCTGGTCTGTCATAATATAATAGAGACAGTAGATCTAGCTGGTCTGTCATAATATAATAGAGACAGTAGATCTAGCTGGTCTGTCATAATATAATAGAGACAGTAGATCTAGCTGGTCTGTCATAATATAATAGAGACAGTAGATCTAGCTGGTCTGTCATAATATAATAGAGACAGTAGATCTAGCTGGTCTGTCATAATATAATAGAGACAGTAGATCTAGCTGGTCTGTCATAATATAATAGAGACAGTAGATCTAGCTGGTCTGTCATAATATAATAGAGACAGTAGATCTAGCTGGTCTGTCATAATATAATAGAGACAGTAGATCTAGCTGGTCTGTCATAATATAATAGAGACAGTAGATCTAGCTGGTCTGTCATAATATAATAGAGACAGTAGATCTAGCTGGTCTGTCATAATATAATAGAGACAGTAGATCTAGCTGGTCTGTCATAATATAATAGAGACAGTAGATCTAGCTGGTCTGTCATAATATAATAGAGACAGTAGATCTAGCTGGTCTGTCATAATATAATAGAGACAGTAGATCTAGCTGGTCTGTCATAATATAATAGAGACAGTAGATCTAGCTGGTCTGTCATAATATAATAGAGACAGTAGATCTAGCTGGTCTGTCATAATATAATAGAGACAGTAGATCTAGCTGGTCTGTCATAATATAATAGAGACAGTAGATCTAGCTGGTCTGTCATAATATAATAGAGACAGTAGATCTAGCTGGTCTGTCATAATATAATAGAGACAGTAGATCTAGCTGGTCTGTCATAATATAATAGAGACAGTAGATCTAGCTGGTCTGTCATAATATAATAGAGACAGTAGATCTAGCTGGTCTGTCATAATATAATAGAGACAGTAGATCTAGCTGGTCTGTCATAATATAATAGAGACAGTAGATCTAGCTGGTCTGTCATAATATAATAGAGACAGTAGATCTAGCTGGTCTGTCATAATATAATAGAGACAGTAGATCTAGCTGGTCTGTCATAATATAATAGAGACAGTAGATCTAGCTGGTCTGTCATAATATAATAGAGACAGTAGATCTAGCTGGTCTGTCATAATATAATAGAGACAGTAGATCTAGCTGGTCTGTCATAATATAATAGAGACAGTAGATCTAGCTGGTCTGTCATAATATAATAGAGACAGTAGATCTAGCTGGTCTGTCATAATATAATAGAGACAGTAGATCTAGCTGGTCTGTCATAATATAATAGAGACAGTAGATCTAGCTGGTCTGTCATAATATAATAGAGACAGTAGATCTAGCTGGTCTGTCATAATATAATAGAGACAGTAGATCTAGCTGGTCTGTCATAATATAATAGAGACAGTAGATCTAGCTGGTCTGTCATAATATAATAGAGACAGTAGATCTAGCTGGTCTGTCATAATATAATAGAGACAGTAGATCTAGCTGGTCTGTCATAATATAATAGAGACAGTAGATCTAGCTGGTCTGTCATAATATAATAGAGACAGTAGATCTAGCTGGTCTGTCATAATATAATAGAGACAGTAGATCTAGCTGGTCTGTCATAATATAATAGAGACAGTAGATCTAGCTGGTCTGTCATAATATAATAGAGACAGTAGATCTAGCTGGTCTGTCATAATATAATAGAGACAGTAGATCTAGCTGGTCTGTCATAATATAATAGAGACAGTAGATCTAGCTGGTCTGTCATAATATAATAGAGACAGTAGATCTAGCTGGTCTGTCATAATATAATAGAGACAGTAGATCTAGCTGGTCTGTCATAATATAATAGAGACAGTAGATCTAGCTGGTCTGTCATAATATAATAGAGACAGTAGATCTAGCTGGTCTGTCATAATATAATAGAGACAGTAGATCTAGCTGGTCTGTCATAATATAATAGAGACAGTAGATCTAGCTGGTCTGTCATAATATAATAGAGACAGTAGATCTAGCTGGTCTGTCATAATATAATAGAGACAGTAGATCTAGCTGGTCTGTCATAATATAATAGAGACAGTAGATCTAGCTGGTCTGTCATAATATAATAGAGACAGTAGATCTAGCTGGTCTGTCATAATATAATAGAGACAGTAGATCTAGCTGGTCTGTCATAATATAATAGAGACAGTAGATCTAGCTGGTCTGTCATAATATAATAGAGACAGTAGATCTAGCTGGTCTGTCATAATATAATAGAGACAGTAGATCTAGCTGGTCTGTCATAATATAATAGAGACAGTAGATCTAGCTGGTCTGTCATAATATAATAGAGACAGTAGATCTAGCTGGTCTGTCATAATATAATAGAGACAGTAGATCTAGCTGGTCTGTCATAATATAATAGAGACAGTAGATCTAGCTGGTCTGTCATAATATAATAGAGACAGTAGATCTAGCTGGTCTGTCATAATATAATAGAGACAGTAGATCTAGCTGGTCTGTCATAATATAATAGAGACAGTAGATCTAGCTGGTCTGTCATAATATAATAGAGACAGTAGATCTAGCTGGTCTGTCATAATATAATAGAGACAGTAGATCTAGCTGGTCTGTCATAATATAATAGAGACAGTAGATCTAGCTGGTCTGTCATAATATAATAGAGACAGTAGATCTAGCTGGTCTGTCATAATATAATAGAGACAGTAGATCTAGCTGGTCTGTCATAATATAATAGAGACAGTAGATCTAGCTGGTCTGTCATAATATAATAGAGACAGTAGATCTAGCTGGTCTGTCATAATATAATAGAGACAGTAGATCTAGCTGGTCTGTCATAATATAATAGAGACAGTAGATCTAGCTGGTCTGTCATAATATAATAGAGACAGTAGATCTAGCTGGTCTGTCATAATATAATAGAGACAGTAGATCTAGCTGGTCTGTCATAATATAATAGAGACAGTAGATCTAGCTGGTCTGTCATAATATAATAGAGACAGTAGATCTAGCTGGTCTGTCATAATATAATAGAGACAGTAGATCTAGCTGGTCTGTCATAATATAATAGAGACAGTAGATCTAGCTGGTCTGTCATAATATAATAGAGACAGTAGATCTAGCTGGTCTGTCATAATATAATAGAGACAGTAGATCTAGCTGGTCTGTCATAATATAATAGAGACAGTAGATCTAGCTGGTCTGTCATAATATAATAGAGACAGTAGATCTAGCTGGTCTGTCATAATATAATAGAGACAGTAGATCTAGCTGGTCTGTCATAATATAATAGAGACAGTAGATCTAGCTGGTCTGTCATAATATAATAGAGACAGTAGATCTAGCTGGTCTGTCATAATATAATAGAGACAGTAGATCTAGCTGGTCTGTCATAATATAATAGAGACAGTAGATCTAGCTGGTCTGTCATAATATAATAGAGACAGTAGATCTAGCTGGTCTGTCATAATATAATAGAGACAGTAGATCTAGCTGGTCTGTCATAATATAATAGAGACAGTAGATCTAGCTGGTCTGTCATAATATAATAGAGACAGTAGATCTAGCTGGTCTGTCATAATATAATAGAGACAGTAGATCTAGCTGGTCTGTCATAATATAATAGAGACAGTAGATCTAGCTGGTCTGTCATAATATAATAGAGACAGTAGATCTAGCTGGTCTGTCATAATATAATAGAGACAGTAGATCTAGCTGGTCTGTCATAATATAATAGAGACAGTAGATCTAGCTGGTCTGTCATAATATAATAGAGACAGTAGATCTAGCTGGTCTGTCATAATATAATAGAGACAGTAGATCTAGCTGGTCTGTCATAATATAATAGAGACAGTAGATCTAGCTGGTCTGTCATAATATAATAGAGACAGTAGATCTAGCTGGTCTGTCATAATATAATAGAGACAGTAGATCTAGCTGGTCTGTCATAATATAATAGAGACAGTAGATCTAGCTGGTCTGTCATAATATAATAGAGACAGTAGATCTAGCTGGTCTGTCATAATATAATAGAGACAGTAGATCTAGCTGGTCTGTCATAATATAATAGAGACAGTAGATCTAGCTGGTCTGTCATAATATAATAGAGACAGTAGATCTAGCTGGTCTGTCATAATATAATAGAGACAGTAGATCTAGCTGGTCTGTCATAATATAATAGAGACAGTAGATCTAGCTGGTCTGTCATAATATAATAGAGACAGTAGATCTAGCTGGTCTGTCATAATATAATAGAGACAGTAGATCTAGCTGGTCTGTCATAATATAATAGAGACAGTAGATCTAGCTGGTCTGTCATAATATAATAGAGACAGTAGATCTAGCTGGTCTGTCATAATATAATAGAGACAGTAGATCTAGCTGGTCTGTCATAATATAATAGAGACAGTAGATCTAGCTGGTCTGTCATAATATAATAGAGACAGTAGATCTAGCTGGTCTGTCATAATATAATAGAGACAGTAGATCTAGCTGGTCTGTCATAATATAATAGAGACAGTAGATCTAGCTGGTCTGTCATAATATAATAGAGACAGTAGATCTAGCTGGTCTGTCATAATATAATAGAGACAGTAGATCTAGCTGGTCTGTCATAATATAATAGAGACAGTAGATCTAGCTGGTCTGTCATAATATAATAGAGACAGTAGATCTAGCTGGTCTGTCATAATATAATAGAGACAGTAGATCTAGCTGGTCTGTCATAATATAATAGAGACAGTAGATCTAGCTGGTCTGTCATAATATAATAGAGACAGTAGATCTAGCTGGTCTGTCATAATATAATAGAGACAGTAGATCTAGCTGGTCTGTCATAATATAATAGAGACAGTAGATCTAGCTGGTCTGTCATAATATAATAGAGACAGTAGATCTAGCTGGTCTGTCATAATATAATAGAGACAGTAGATCTAGCTGGTCTGTCATAATATAATAGAGACAGTAGATCTAGCTGGTCTGTCATAATATAATAGAGACAGTAGATCTAGCTGGTCTGTCATAATATAATAGAGACAGTAGATCTAGCTGGTCTGTCATAATATAATAGAGACAGTAGATCTAGCTGGTCTGTCATAATATAATAGAGACAGTAGATCTAGCTGGTCTGTCATAATATAATAGAGACAGTAGATCTAGCTGGTCTGTCATAATATAATAGAGACAGTAGATCTAGCTGGTCTGTCATAATATAATAGAGACAGTAGATCTAGCTGGTCTGTCATAATATAATAGAGACAGTAGATCTAGCTGGTCTGTCATAATATAATAGAGACAGTAGATCTAGCTGGTCTGTCATAATATAATAGAGACAGTAGATCTAGCTGGTCTGTCATAATATAATAGAGACAGTAGATCTAGCTGGTCTGTCATAATATAATAGAGACAGTAGATCTAGCTGGTCTGTCATAATATAATAGAGACAGTAGATCTAGCTGGTCTGTCATAATATAATAGAGACAGTAGATCTAGCTGGTCTGTCATAATATAATAGAGACAGTAGATCTAGCTGGTCTGTCATAATATAATAGAGACAGTAGATCTAGCTGGTCTGTCATAATATAATAGAGACAGTAGATCTAGCTGGTCTGTCATAATATAATAGAGACAGTAGATCTAGCTGGTCTGTCATAATATAATAGAGACAGTAGATCTAGCTGGTCTGTCATAATATAATAGAGACAGTAGATCTAGCTGGTCTGTCATAATATAATAGAGACAGTAGATCTAGCTGGTCTGTCATAATATAATAGAGACAGTAGATCTAGCTGGTCTGTCATAATATAATAGAGACAGTAGATCTAGCTGGTCTGTCATAATATAATAGAGACAGTAGATCTAGCTGGTCTGTCATAATATAATAGAGACAGTAGATCTAGCTGGTCTGTCATAATATAATAGAGACAGTAGATCTAGCTGGTCTGTCATAATATAATAGAGACAGTAGATCTAGCTGGTCTGTCATAATATAATAGAGACAGTAGATCTAGCTGGTCTGTCATAATATAATAGAGACAGTAGATCTAGCTGGTCTGTCATAATATAATAGAGACAGTAGATCTAGCTGGTCTGTCATAATATAATAGAGACAGTAGATCTAGCTGGTCTGTCATAATATAATAGAGACAGTAGATCTAGCTGGTCTGTCATAATATAATAGAGACAGTAGATCTAGCTGGTCTGTCATAATATAATAGAGACAGTAGATCTAGCTGGTCTGTCATAATATAATAGAGACAGTAGATCTAGCTGGTCTGTCATAATATAATAGAGACAGTAGATCTAGCTGGTCTGTCATAATATAATAGAGACAGTAGATCTAGCTGGTCTGTCATAATATAATAGAGACAGTAGATCTAGCTGGTCTGTCATAATATAATAGAGACAGTAGATCTAGCTGGTCTGTCATAATATAATAGAGACAGTAGATCTAGCTGGTCTGTCATAATATAATAGAGACAGTAGATCTAGCTGGTCTGTCATAATATAATAGAGACAGTAGATCTAGCTGGTCTGTCATAATATAATAGAGACAGTAGATCTAGCTGGTCTGTCATAATATAATAGAGACAGTAGATCTAGCTGGTCTGTCATAATATAATAGAGACAGTAGATCTAGCTGGTCTGTCATAATATAATAGAGACAGTAGATCTAGCTGGTCTGTCATAATATAATAGAGACAGTAGATCTAGCTGGTCTGTCATAATATAATAGAGACAGTAGATCTAGCTGGTCTGTCATAATATAATAGAGACAGTAGATCTAGCTGGTCTGTCATAATATAATAGAGACAGTAGATCTAGCTGGTCTGTCATAATATAATAGAGACAGTAGATCTAGCTGGTCTGTCATAATATAATAGAGACAGTAGATCTAGCTGGTCTGTCATAATATAATAGAGACAGTAGATCTAGCTGGTCTGTCATAATATAATAGAGACAGTAGATCTAGCTGGTCTGTCATAATATAATAGAGACAGTAGATCTAGCTGGTCTGTCATAATATAATAGAGACAGTAGATCTAGCTGGTCTGTCATAATATAATAGAGACAGTAGATCTAGCTGGTCTGTCATAATATAATAGAGACAGTAGATCTAGCTGGTCTGTCATAATATAATAGAGACAGTAGATCTAGCTGGTCTGTCATAATATAATAGAGACAGTAGATCTAGCTGGTCTGTCATAATATAATAGAGACAGTAGATCTAGCTGGTCTGTCATAATATAATAGAGACAGTAGATCTAGCTGGTCTGTCATAATATAATAGAGACAGTAGATCTAGCTGGTCTGTCATAATATAATAGAGACAGTAGATCTAGCTGGTCTGTCATAATATAATAGAGACAGTAGATCTAGCTGGTCTGTCATAATATAATAGAGACAGTAGATCTAGCTGGTCTGTCATAATATAATAGAGACAGTAGATCTAGCTGGTCTGTCATAATATAATAGAGACAGTAGATCTAGCTGGTCTGTCATAATATAATAGAGACAGTAGATCTAGCTGGTCTGTCATAATATAATAGAGACAGTAGATCTAGCTGGTCTGTCATAATATAATAGAGACAGTAGATCTAGCTGGTCTGTCATAATATAATAGAGACAGTAGATCTAGCTGGTCTGTCATAATATAATAGAGACAGTAGATCTAGCTGGTCTGTCATAATATAATAGAGACAGTAGATCTAGCTGGTCTGTCATAATATAATAGAGACAGTAGATCTAGCTGGTCTGTCATAATATAATAGAGACAGTAGATCTAGCTGGTCTGTCATAATATAATAGAGACAGTAGATCTAGCTGGTCTGTCATAATATAATAGAGACAGTAGATCTAGCTGGTCTGTCATAATATAATAGAGACAGTAGATCTAGCTGGTCTGTCATAATATAATAGAGACAGTAGATCTAGCTGGTCTGTCATAATATAATAGAGACAGTAGATCTAGCTGGTCTGTCATAATATAATAGAGACAGTAGATCTAGCTGGTCTGTCATAATATAATAGAGACAGTAGATCTAGCTGGTCTGTCATAATATAATAGAGACAGTAGATCTAGCTGGTCTGTCATAATATAATAGAGACAGTAGATCTAGCTGGTCTGTCATAATATAATAGAGACAGTAGATCTAGCTGGTCTGTCATAATATAATAGAGACAGTAGATCTAGCTGGTCTGTCATAATATAATAGAGACAGTAGATCTAGCTGGTCTGTCATAATATAATAGAGACAGTAGATCTAGCTGGTCTGTCATAATATAATAGAGACAGTAGATCTAGCTGGTCTGTCATAATATAATAGAGACAGTAGATCTAGCTGGTCTGTCATAATATAATAGAGACAGTAGATCTAGCTGGTCTGTCATAATATAATAGAGACAGTAGATCTAGCTGGTCTGTCATAATATAATAGAGACAGTAGATCTAGCTGGTCTGTCATAATATAATAGAGACAGTAGATCTAGCTGGTCTGTCATAATATAATAGAGACAGTAGATCTAGCTGGTCTGTCATAATATAATAGAGACAGTAGATCTAGCTGGTCTGTCATAATATAATAGAGACAGTAGATCTAGCTGGTCTGTCATAATATAATAGAGACAGTAGATCTAGCTGGTCTGTCATAATATAATAGAGACAGTAGATCTAGCTGGTCTGTCATAATATAATAGAGACAGTAGATCTAGCTGGTCTGTCATAATATAATAGAGACAGTAGATCTAGCTGGTCTGTCATAATATAATAGAGACAGTAGATCTAGCTGGTCTGTCATAATATAATAGAGACAGTAGATCTAGCTGGTCTGTCATAATATAATAGAGACAGTAGATCTAGCTGGTCTGTCATAATATAATAGAGACAGTAGATCTAGCTGGTCTGTCATAATATAATAGAGACAGTAGATCTAGCTGGTCTGTCATAATATAATAGAGACAGTAGATCTAGCTGGTCTGTCATAATATAATAGAGACAGTAGATCTAGCTGGTCTGTCATAATATAATAGAGACAGTAGATCTAGCTGGTCTGTCATAATATAATAGAGACAGTAGATCTAGCTGGTCTGTCATAATATAATAGAGACAGTAGATCTAGCTGGTCTGTCATAATATAATAGAGACAGTAGATCTAGCTGGTCTGTCATAATATAATAGAGACAGTAGATCTAGCTGGTCTGTCATAATATAATAGAGACAGTAGATCTAGCTGGTCTGTCATAATATAATAGAGACAGTAGATCTAGCTGGTCTGTCATAATATAATAGAGACAGTAGATCTAGCTGGTCTGTCATAATATAATAGAGACAGTAGATCTAGCTGGTCTGTCATAATATAATAGAGACAGTAGATCTAGCTGGTCTGTCATAATATAATAGAGACAGTAGATCTAGCTGGTCTGTCATAATATAATAGAGACAGTAGATCTAGCTGGTCTGTCATAATATAATAGAGACAGTAGATCTAGCTGGTCTGTCATAATATAATAGAGACAGTAGATCTAGCTGGTCTGTCATAATATAATAGAGACAGTAGATCTAGCTGGTCTGTCATAATATAATAGAGACAGTAGATCTAGCTGGTCTGTCATAATATAATAGAGACAGTAGATCTAGCTGGTCTGTCATAATATAATAGAGACAGTAGATCTAGCTGGTCTGTCATAATATAATAGAGACAGTAGATCTAGCTGGTCTGTCATT
>NW_022262444.1:0-19936 GCF_002021735.2 Oncorhynchus kisutch
GTCTCTATTATATTATGACAGACCAGCTAGATCTACTGTCTCTATTATATTATGACAGACCAGCTAGATCTACTGTCTCTATTATATTATGACAGACCAGCTAGATCTACTGTCTCTATTATATTATGACAGACCAGCTAGATCTACTGTCTCTATTATATTATGACAGACCAGCTAGATCTACTGTCTCTATTATATTATGACAGACCAGCTAGATCTACTGTCTCTATTATATTATGACAGACCAGCTAGATCTACTGTCTCTATTATATTATGACAGACCAGCTAGATCTACTGTCTCTATTATATTATGACAGACCAGCTAGATCTACTGTCTCTATTATATTATGACAGACCAGCTAGATCTACTGTCTCTATTATATTATGACAGACCAGCTAGATCTACTGTCTCTATTATATTATGACAGACCAGCTAGATCTACTGTCTCTATTATATTATGACAGACCAGCTAGATCTACTGTCTCTATTATATTATGACAGACCAGCTAGATCTACTGTCTCTATTATATTATGACAGACCAGCTAGATCTACTGTCTCTATTATATTATGACAGACCAGCTAGATCTACTGTCTCTATTATATTATGACAGACCAGCTAGATCTACTGTCTCTATTATATTATGACAGACCAGCTAGATCTACTGTCTCTATTATATTATGACAGACCAGCTAGATCTACTGTCTCTATTATATTATGACAGACCAGCTAGATCTACTGTCTCTATTATATTATGACAGACCAGCTAGATCTACTGTCTCTATTATATTATGACAGACCAGCTAGATCTACTGTCTCTATTATATTATGACAGACCAGCTAGATCTACTGTCTCTATTATATTATGACAGACCAGCTAGATCTACTGTCTCTATTATATTATGACAGACCAGCTAGATCTACTGTCTCTATTATATTATGACAGACCAGCTAGATCTACTGTCTCTATTATATTATGACAGACCAGCTAGATCTACTGTCTCTATTATATTATGACAGACCAGCTAGATCTACTGTCTCTATTATATTATGACAGACCAGCTAGATCTACTGTCTCTATTATATTATGACAGACCAGCTAGATCTACTGTCTCTATTATATTATGACAGACCAGCTAGATCTACTGTCTCTATTATATTATGACAGACCAGCTAGATCTACTGTCTCTATTATATTATGACAGACCAGCTAGATCTACTGTCTCTATTATATTATGACAGACCAGCTAGATCTACTGTCTCTATTATATTATGACAGACCAGCTAGATCTACTGTCTCTATTATATTATGACAGACCAGCTAGATCTACTGTCTCTATTATATTATGACAGACCAGCTAGATCTACTGTCTCTATTATATTATGACAGACCAGCTAGATCTACTGTCTCTATTATATTATGACAGACCAGCTAGATCTACTGTCTCTATTATATTATGACAGACCAGCTAGATCTACTGTCTCTATTATATTATGACAGACCAGCTAGATCTACTGTCTCTATTATATTATGACAGACCAGCTAGATCTACTGTCTCTATTATATTATGACAGACCAGCTAGATCTACTGTCTCTATTATATTATGACAGACCAGCTAGATCTACTGTCTCTATTATATTATGACAGACCAGCTAGATCTACTGTCTCTATTATATTATGACAGACCAGCTAGATCTACTGTCTCTATTATATTATGACAGACCAGCTAGATCTACTGTCTCTATTATATTATGACAGACCAGCTAGATCTACTGTCTCTATTATATTATGACAGACCAGCTAGATCTACTGTCTCTATTATATTATGACAGACCAGCTAGATCTACTGTCTCTATTATATTATGACAGACCAGCTAGATCTACTGTCTCTATTATATTATGACAGACCAGCTAGATCTACTGTCTCTATTATATTATGACAGACCAGCTAGATCTACTGTCTCTATTATATTATGACAGACCAGCTAGATCTACTGTCTCTATTATATTATGACAGACCAGCTAGATCTACTGTCTCTATTATATTATGACAGACCAGCTAGATCTACTGTCTCTATTATATTATGACAGACCAGCTAGATCTACTGTCTCTATTATATTATGACAGACCAGCTAGATCTACTGTCTCTATTATATTATGACAGACCAGCTAGATCTACTGTCTCTATTATATTATGACAGACCAGCTAGATCTACTGTCTCTATTATATTATGACAGACCAGCTAGATCTACTGTCTCTATTATATTATGACAGACCAGCTAGATCTACTGTCTCTATTATATTATGACAGACCAGCTAGATCTACTGTCTCTATTATATTATGACAGACCAGCTAGATCTACTGTCTCTATTATATTATGACAGACCAGCTAGATCTACTGTCTCTATTATATTATGACAGACCAGCTAGATCTACTGTCTCTATTATATTATGACAGACCAGCTAGATCTACTGTCTCTATTATATTATGACAGACCAGCTAGATCTACTGTCTCTATTATATTATGACAGACCAGCTAGATCTACTGTCTCTATTATATTATGACAGACCAGCTAGATCTACTGTCTCTATTATATTATGACAGACCAGCTAGATCTACTGTCTCTATTATATTATGACAGACCAGCTAGATCTACTGTCTCTATTATATTATGACAGACCAGCTAGATCTACTGTCTCTATTATATTATGACAGACCAGCTAGATCTACTGTCTCTATTATATTATGACAGACCAGCTAGATCTACTGTCTCTATTATATTATGACAGACCAGCTAGATCTACTGTCTCTATTATATTATGACAGACCAGCTAGATCTACTGTCTCTATTATATTATGACAGACCAGCTAGATCTACTGTCTCTATTATATTATGACAGACCAGCTAGATCTACTGTCTCTATTATATTATGACAGACCAGCTAGATCTACTGTCTCTATTATATTATGACAGACCAGCTAGATCTACTGTCTCTATTATATTATGACAGACCAGCTAGATCTACTGTCTCTATTATATTATGACAGACCAGCTAGATCTACTGTCTCTATTATATTATGACAGACCAGCTAGATCTACTGTCTCTATTATATTATGACAGACCAGCTAGATCTACTGTCTCTATTATATTATGACAGACCAGCTAGATCTACTGTCTCTATTATATTATGACAGACCAGCTAGATCTACTGTCTCTATTATATTATGACAGACCAGCTAGATCTACTGTCTCTATTATATTATGACAGACCAGCTAGATCTACTGTCTCTATTATATTATGACAGACCAGCTAGATCTACTGTCTCTATTATATTATGACAGACCAGCTAGATCTACTGTCTCTATTATATTATGACAGACCAGCTAGATCTACTGTCTCTATTATATTATGACAGACCAGCTAGATCTACTGTCTCTATTATATTATGACAGACCAGCTAGATCTACTGTCTCTATTATATTATGACAGACCAGCTAGATCTACTGTCTCTATTATATTATGACAGACCAGCTAGATCTACTGTCTCTATTATATTATGACAGACCAGCTAGATCTACTGTCTCTATTATATTATGACAGACCAGCTAGATCTACTGTCTCTATTATATTATGACAGACCAGCTAGATCTACTGTCTCTATTATATTATGACAGACCAGCTAGATCTACTGTCTCTATTATATTATGACAGACCAGCTAGATCTACTGTCTCTATTATATTATGACAGACCAGCTAGATCTACTGTCTCTATTATATTATGACAGACCAGCTAGATCTACTGTCTCTATTATATTATGACAGACCAGCTAGATCTACTGTCTCTATTATATTATGACAGACCAGCTAGATCTACTGTCTCTATTATATTATGACAGACCAGCTAGATCTACTGTCTCTATTATATTATGACAGACCAGCTAGATCTACTGTCTCTATTATATTATGACAGACCAGCTAGATCTACTGTCTCTATTATATTATGACAGACCAGCTAGATCTACTGTCTCTATTATATTATGACAGACCAGCTAGATCTACTGTCTCTATTATATTATGACAGACCAGCTAGATCTACTGTCTCTATTATATTATGACAGACCAGCTAGATCTACTGTCTCTATTATATTATGACAGACCAGCTAGATCTACTGTCTCTATTATATTATGACAGACCAGCTAGATCTACTGTCTCTATTATATTATGACAGACCAGCTAGATCTACTGTCTCTATTATATTATGACAGACCAGCTAGATCTACTGTCTCTATTATATTATGACAGACCAGCTAGATCTACTGTCTCTATTATATTATGACAGACCAGCTAGATCTACTGTCTCTATTATATTATGACAGACCAGCTAGATCTACTGTCTCTATTATATTATGACAGACCAGCTAGATCTACTGTCTCTATTATATTATGACAGACCAGCTAGATCTACTGTCTCTATTATATTATGACAGACCAGCTAGATCTACTGTCTCTATTATATTATGACAGACCAGCTAGATCTACTGTCTCTATTATATTATGACAGACCAGCTAGATCTACTGTCTCTATTATATTATGACAGACCAGCTAGATCTACTGTCTCTATTATATTATGACAGACCAGCTAGATCTACTGTCTCTATTATATTATGACAGACCAGCTAGATCTACTGTCTCTATTATATTATGACAGACCAGCTAGATCTACTGTCTCTATTATATTATGACAGACCAGCTAGATCTACTGTCTCTATTATATTATGACAGACCAGCTAGATCTACTGTCTCTATTATATTATGACAGACCAGCTAGATCTACTGTCTCTATTATATTATGACAGACCAGCTAGATCTACTGTCTCTATTATATTATGACAGACCAGCTAGATCTACTGTCTCTATTATATTATGACAGACCAGCTAGATCTACTGTCTCTATTATATTATGACAGACCAGCTAGATCTACTGTCTCTATTATATTATGACAGACCAGCTAGATCTACTGTCTCTATTATATTATGACAGACCAGCTAGATCTACTGTCTCTATTATATTATGACAGACCAGCTAGATCTACTGTCTCTATTATATTATGACAGACCAGCTAGATCTACTGTCTCTATTATATTATGACAGACCAGCTAGATCTACTGTCTCTATTATATTATGACAGACCAGCTAGATCTACTGTCTCTATTATATTATGACAGACCAGCTAGATCTACTGTCTCTATTATATTATGACAGACCAGCTAGATCTACTGTCTCTATTATATTATGACAGACCAGCTAGATCTACTGTCTCTATTATATTATGACAGACCAGCTAGATCTACTGTCTCTATTATATTATGACAGACCAGCTAGATCTACTGTCTCTATTATATTATGACAGACCAGCTAGATCTACTGTCTCTATTATATTATGACAGACCAGCTAGATCTACTGTCTCTATTATATTATGACAGACCAGCTAGATCTACTGTCTCTATTATATTATGACAGACCAGCTAGATCTACTGTCTCTATTATATTATGACAGACCAGCTAGATCTACTGTCTCTATTATATTATGACAGACCAGCTAGATCTACTGTCTCTATTATATTATGACAGACCAGCTAGATCTACTGTCTCTATTATATTATGACAGACCAGCTAGATCTACTGTCTCTATTATATTATGACAGACCAGCTAGATCTACTGTCTCTATTATATTATGACAGACCAGCTAGATCTACTGTCTCTATTATATTATGACAGACCAGCTAGATCTACTGTCTCTATTATATTATGACAGACCAGCTAGATCTACTGTCTCTATTATATTATGACAGACCAGCTAGATCTACTGTCTCTATTATATTATGACAGACCAGCTAGATCTACTGTCTCTATTATATTATGACAGACCAGCTAGATCTACTGTCTCTATTATATTATGACAGACCAGCTAGATCTACTGTCTCTATTATATTATGACAGACCAGCTAGATCTACTGTCTCTATTATATTATGACAGACCAGCTAGATCTACTGTCTCTATTATATTATGACAGACCAGCTAGATCTACTGTCTCTATTATATTATGACAGACCAGCTAGATCTACTGTCTCTATTATATTATGACAGACCAGCTAGATCTACTGTCTCTATTATATTATGACAGACCAGCTAGATCTACTGTCTCTATTATATTATGACAGACCAGCTAGATCTACTGTCTCTATTATATTATGACAGACCAGCTAGATCTACTGTCTCTATTATATTATGACAGACCAGCTAGATCTACTGTCTCTATTATATTATGACAGACCAGCTAGATCTACTGTCTCTATTATATTATGACAGACCAGCTAGATCTACTGTCTCTATTATATTATGACAGACCAGCTAGATCTACTGTCTCTATTATATTATGACAGACCAGCTAGATCTACTGTCTCTATTATATTATGACAGACCAGCTAGATCTACTGTCTCTATTATATTATGACAGACCAGCTAGATCTACTGTCTCTATTATATTATGACAGACCAGCTAGATCTACTGTCTCTATTATATTATGACAGACCAGCTAGATCTACTGTCTCTATTATATTATGACAGACCAGCTAGATCTACTGTCTCTATTATATTATGACAGACCAGCTAGATCTACTGTCTCTATTATATTATGACAGACCAGCTAGATCTACTGTCTCTATTATATTATGACAGACCAGCTAGATCTACTGTCTCTATTATATTATGACAGACCAGCTAGATCTACTGTCTCTATTATATTATGACAGACCAGCTAGATCTACTGTCTCTATTATATTATGACAGACCAGCTAGATCTACTGTCTCTATTATATTATGACAGACCAGCTAGATCTACTGTCTCTATTATATTATGACAGACCAGCTAGATCTACTGTCTCTATTATATTATGACAGACCAGCTAGATCTACTGTCTCTATTATATTATGACAGACCAGCTAGATCTACTGTCTCTATTATATTATGACAGACCAGCTAGATCTACTGTCTCTATTATATTATGACAGACCAGCTAGATCTACTGTCTCTATTATATTATGACAGACCAGCTAGATCTACTGTCTCTATTATATTATGACAGACCAGCTAGATCTACTGTCTCTATTATATTATGACAGACCAGCTAGATCTACTGTCTCTATTATATTATGACAGACCAGCTAGATCTACTGTCTCTATTATATTATGACAGACCAGCTAGATCTACTGTCTCTATTATATTATGACAGACCAGCTAGATCTACTGTCTCTATTATATTATGACAGACCAGCTAGATCTACTGTCTCTATTATATTATGACAGACCAGCTAGATCTACTGTCTCTATTATATTATGACAGACCAGCTAGATCTACTGTCTCTATTATATTATGACAGACCAGCTAGATCTACTGTCTCTATTATATTATGACAGACCAGCTAGATCTACTGTCTCTATTATATTATGACAGACCAGCTAGATCTACTGTCTCTATTATATTATGACAGACCAGCTAGATCTACTGTCTCTATTATATTATGACAGACCAGCTAGATCTACTGTCTCTATTATATTATGACAGACCAGCTAGATCTACTGTCTCTATTATATTATGACAGACCAGCTAGATCTACTGTCTCTATTATATTATGACAGACCAGCTAGATCTACTGTCTCTATTATATTATGACAGACCAGCTAGATCTACTGTCTCTATTATATTATGACAGACCAGCTAGATCTACTGTCTCTATTATATTATGACAGACCAGCTAGATCTACTGTCTCTATTATATTATGACAGACCAGCTAGATCTACTGTCTCTATTATATTATGACAGACCAGCTAGATCTACTGTCTCTATTATATTATGACAGACCAGCTAGATCTACTGTCTCTATTATATTATGACAGACCAGCTAGATCTACTGTCTCTATTATATTATGACAGACCAGCTAGATCTACTGTCTCTATTATATTATGACAGACCAGCTAGATCTACTGTCTCTATTATATTATGACAGACCAGCTAGATCTACTGTCTCTATTATATTATGACAGACCAGCTAGATCTACTGTCTCTATTATATTATGACAGACCAGCTAGATCTACTGTCTCTATTATATTATGACAGACCAGCTAGATCTACTGTCTCTATTATATTATGACAGACCAGCTAGATCTACTGTCTCTATTATATTATGACAGACCAGCTAGATCTACTGTCTCTATTATATTATGACAGACCAGCTAGATCTACTGTCTCTATTATATTATGACAGACCAGCTAGATCTACTGTCTCTATTATATTATGACAGACCAGCTAGATCTACTGTCTCTATTATATTATGACAGACCAGCTAGATCTACTGTCTCTATTATATTATGACAGACCAGCTAGATCTACTGTCTCTATTATATTATGACAGACCAGCTAGATCTACTGTCTCTATTATATTATGACAGACCAGCTAGATCTACTGTCTCTATTATATTATGACAGACCAGCTAGATCTACTGTCTCTATTATATTATGACAGACCAGCTAGATCTACTGTCTCTATTATATTATGACAGACCAGCTAGATCTACTGTCTCTATTATATTATGACAGACCAGCTAGATCTACTGTCTCTATTATATTATGACAGACCAGCTAGATCTACTGTCTCTATTATATTATGACAGACCAGCTAGATCTACTGTCTCTATTATATTATGACAGACCAGCTAGATCTACTGTCTCTATTATATTATGACAGACCAGCTAGATCTACTGTCTCTATTATATTATGACAGACCAGCTAGATCTACTGTCTCTATTATATTATGACAGACCAGCTAGATCTACTGTCTCTATTATATTATGACAGACCAGCTAGATCTACTGTCTCTATTATATTATGACAGACCAGCTAGATCTACTGTCTCTATTATATTATGACAGACCAGCTAGATCTACTGTCTCTATTATATTATGACAGACCAGCTAGATCTACTGTCTCTATTATATTATGACAGACCAGCTAGATCTACTGTCTCTATTATATTATGACAGACCAGCTAGATCTACTGTCTCTATTATATTATGACAGACCAGCTAGATCTACTGTCTCTATTATATTATGACAGACCAGCTAGATCTACTGTCTCTATTATATTATGACAGACCAGCTAGATCTACTGTCTCTATTATATTATGACAGACCAGCTAGATCTACTGTCTCTATTATATTATGACAGACCAGCTAGATCTACTGTCTCTATTATATTATGACAGACCAGCTAGATCTACTGTCTCTATTATATTATGACAGACCAGCTAGATCTACTGTCTCTATTATATTATGACAGACCAGCTAGATCTACTGTCTCTATTATATTATGACAGACCAGCTAGATCTACTGTCTCTATTATATTATGACAGACCAGCTAGATCTACTGTCTCTATTATATTATGACAGACCAGCTAGATCTACTGTCTCTATTATATTATGACAGACCAGCTAGATCTACTGTCTCTATTATATTATGACAGACCAGCTAGATCTACTGTCTCTATTATATTATGACAGACCAGCTAGATCTACTGTCTCTATTATATTATGACAGACCAGCTAGATCTACTGTCTCTATTATATTATGACAGACCAGCTAGATCTACTGTCTCTATTATATTATGACAGACCAGCTAGATCTACTGTCTCTATTATATTATGACAGACCAGCTAGATCTACTGTCTCTATTATATTATGACAGACCAGCTAGATCTACTGTCTCTATTATATTATGACAGACCAGCTAGATCTACTGTCTCTATTATATTATGACAGACCAGCTAGATCTACTGTCTCTATTATATTATGACAGACCAGCTAGATCTACTGTCTCTATTATATTATGACAGACCAGCTAGATCTACTGTCTCTATTATATTATGACAGACCAGCTAGATCTACTGTCTCTATTATATTATGACAGACCAGCTAGATCTACTGTCTCTATTATATTATGACAGACCAGCTAGATCTACTGTCTCTATTATATTATGACAGACCAGCTAGATCTACTGTCTCTATTATATTATGACAGACCAGCTAGATCTACTGTCTCTATTATATTATGACAGACCAGCTAGATCTACTGTCTCTATTATATTATGACAGACCAGCTAGATCTACTGTCTCTATTATATTATGACAGACCAGCTAGATCTACTGTCTCTATTATATTATGACAGACCAGCTAGATCTACTGTCTCTATTATATTATGACAGACCAGCTAGATCTACTGTCTCTATTATATTATGACAGACCAGCTAGATCTACTGTCTCTATTATATTATGACAGACCAGCTAGATCTACTGTCTCTATTATATTATGACAGACCAGCTAGATCTACTGTCTCTATTATATTATGACAGACCAGCTAGATCTACTGTCTCTATTATATTATGACAGACCAGCTAGATCTACTGTCTCTATTATATTATGACAGACCAGCTAGATCTACTGTCTCTATTATATTATGACAGACCAGCTAGATCTACTGTCTCTATTATATTATGACAGACCAGCTAGATCTACTGTCTCTATTATATTATGACAGACCAGCTAGATCTACTGTCTCTATTATATTATGACAGACCAGCTAGATCTACTGTCTCTATTATATTATGACAGACCAGCTAGATCTACTGTCTCTATTATATTATGACAGACCAGCTAGATCTACTGTCTCTATTATATTATGACAGACCAGCTAGATCTACTGTCTCTATTATATTATGACAGACCAGCTAGATCTACTGTCTCTATTATATTATGACAGACCAGCTAGATCTACTGTCTCTATTATATTATGACAGACCAGCTAGATCTACTGTCTCTATTATATTATGACAGACCAGCTAGATCTACTGTCTCTATTATATTATGACAGACCAGCTAGATCTACTGTCTCTATTATATTATGACAGACCAGCTAGATCTACTGTCTCTATTATATTATGACAGACCAGCTAGATCTACTGTCTCTATTATATTATGACAGACCAGCTAGATCTACTGTCTCTATTATATTATGACAGACCAGCTAGATCTACTGTCTCTATTATATTATGACAGACCAGCTAGATCTACTGTCTCTATTATATTATGACAGACCAGCTAGATCTACTGTCTCTATTATATTATGACAGACCAGCTAGATCTACTGTCTCTATTATATTATGACAGACCAGCTAGATCTACTGTCTCTATTATATTATGACAGACCAGCTAGATCTACTGTCTCTATTATATTATGACAGACCAGCTAGATCTACTGTCTCTATTATATTATGACAGACCAGCTAGATCTACTGTCTCTATTATATTATGACAGACCAGCTAGATCTACTGTCTCTATTATATTATGACAGACCAGCTAGATCTACTGTCTCTATTATATTATGACAGACCAGCTAGATCTACTGTCTCTATTATATTATGACAGACCAGCTAGATCTACTGTCTCTATTATATTATGACAGACCAGCTAGATCTACTGTCTCTATTATATTATGACAGACCAGCTAGATCTACTGTCTCTATTATATTATGACAGACCAGCTAGATCTACTGTCTCTATTATATTATGACAGACCAGCTAGATCTACTGTCTCTATTATATTATGACAGACCAGCTAGATCTACTGTCTCTATTATATTATGACAGACCAGCTAGATCTACTGTCTCTATTATATTATGACAGACCAGCTAGATCTACTGTCTCTATTATATTATGACAGACCAGCTAGATCTACTGTCTCTATTATATTATGACAGACCAGCTAGATCTACTGTCTCTATTATATTATGACAGACCAGCTAGATCTACTGTCTCTATTATATTATGACAGACCAGCTAGATCTACTGTCTCTATTATATTATGACAGACCAGCTAGATCTACTGTCTCTATTATATTATGACAGACCAGCTAGATCTACTGTCTCTATTATATTATGACAGACCAGCTAGATCTACTGTCTCTATTATATTATGACAGACCAGCTAGATCTACTGTCTCTATTATATTATGACAGACCAGCTAGATCTACTGTCTCTATTATATTATGACAGACCAGCTAGATCTACTGTCTCTATTATATTATGACAGACCAGCTAGATCTACTGTCTCTATTATATTATGACAGACCAGCTAGATCTACTGTCTCTATTATATTATGACAGACCAGCTAGATCTACTGTCTCTATTATATTATGACAGACCAGCTAGATCTACTGTCTCTATTATATTATGACAGACCAGCTAGATCTACTGTCTCTATTATATTATGACAGACCAGCTAGATCTACTGTCTCTATTATATTATGACAGACCAGCTAGATCTACTGTCTCTATTATATTATGACAGACCAGCTAGATCTACTGTCTCTATTATATTATGACAGACCAGCTAGATCTACTGTCTCTATTATATTATGACAGACCAGCTAGATCTACTGTCTCTATTATATTATGACAGACCAGCTAGATCTACTGTCTCTATTATATTATGACAGACCAGCTAGATCTACTGTCTCTATTATATTATGACAGACCAGCTAGATCTACTGTCTCTATTATATTATGACAGACCAGCTAGATCTACTGTCTCTATTATATTATGACAGACCAGCTAGATCTACTGTCTCTATTATATTATGACAGACCAGCTAGATCTACTGTCTCTATTATATTATGACAGACCAGCTAGATCTACTGTCTCTATTATATTATGACAGACCAGCTAGATCTACTGTCTCTATTATATTATGACAGACCAGCTAGATCTACTGTCTCTATTATATTATGACAGACCAGCTAGATCTACTGTCTCTATTATATTATGACAGACCAGCTAGATCTACTGTCTCTATTATATTATGACAGACCAGCTAGATCTACTGTCTCTATTATATTATGACAGACCAGCTAGATCTACTGTCTCTATTATATTATGACAGACCAGCTAGATCTACTGTCTCTATTATATTATGACAGACCAGCTAGATCTACTGTCTCTATTATATTATGACAGACCAGCTAGATCTACTGTCTCTATTATATTATGACAGACCAGCTAGATCTACTGTCTCTATTATATTATGACAGACCAGCTAGATCTACTGTCTCTATTATATTATGACAGACCAGCTAGATCTACTGTCTCTATTATATTATGACAGACCAGCTAGATCTACTGTCTCTATTATATTATGACAGACCAGCTAGATCTACTGTCTCTATTATATTATGACAGACCAGCTAGATCTACTGTCTCTATTATATTATGACAGACCAGCTAGATCTACTGTCTCTATTATATTATGACAGACCAGCTAGATCTACTGTCTCTATTATATTATGACAGACCAGCTAGATCTACTGTCTCTATTATATTATGACAGACCAGCTAGATCTACTGTCTCTATTATATTATGACAGACCAGCTAGATCTACTGTCTCTATTATATTATGACAGACCAGCTAGATCTACTGTCTCTATTATATTATGACAGACCAGCTAGATCTACTGTCTCTATTATATTATGACAGACCAGCTAGATCTACTGTCTCTATTATATTATGACAGACCAGCTAGATCTACTGTCTCTATTATATTATGACAGACCAGCTAGATCTACTGTCTCTATTATATTATGACAGACCAGCTAGATCTACTGTCTCTATTATATTATGACAGACCAGCTAGATCTACTGTCTCTATTATATTATGACAGACCAGCTAGATCTACTGTCTCTATTATATTATGACAGACCAGCTAGATCTACTGTCTCTATTATATTATGACAGACCAGCTAGATCTACTGTCTCTATTATATTATGACAGACCAGCTAGATCTACTGTCTCTATTATATTATGACAGACCAGCTAGATCTACTGTCTCTATTATATTATGACAGACCAGCTAGATCTACTGTCTCTATTATATTATGACAGACCAGCTAGATCTACTGTCTCTATTATATTATGACAGACCAGCTAGATCTACTGTCTCTATTATATTATGACAGACCAGCTAGATCTACTGTCTCTATTATATTATGACAGACCAGCTAGATCTACTGTCTCTATTATATTATGACAGACCAGCTAGATCTACTGTCTCTATTATATTATGACAGACCAGCTAGATCTACTGTCTCTATTATATTATGACAGACCAGCTAGATCTACTGTCTCTATTATATTATGACAGACCAGCTAGATCTACTGTCTCTATTATATTATGACAGACCAGCTAGATCTACTGTCTCTATTATATTATGACAGACCAGCTAGATCTACTGTCTCTATTATATTATGACAGACCAGCTAGATCTACTGTCTCTATTATATTATGACAGACCAGCTAGATCTACTGTCTCTATTATATTATGACAGACCAGCTAGATCTACTGTCTCTATTATATTATGACAGACCAGCTAGATCTACTGTCTCTATTATATTATGACAGACCAGCTAGATCTACTGTCTCTATTATATTATGACAGACCAGCTAGATCTACTGTCTCTATTATATTATGACAGACCAGCTAGATCTACTGTCTCTATTATATTATGACAGACCAGCTAGATCTACTGTCTCTATTATATTATGACAGACCAGCTAGATCTACTGTCTCTATTATATTATGACAGACCAGCTAGATCTACTGTCTCTATTATATTATGACAGACCAGCTAGATCTACTGTCTCTATTATATTATGACAGACCAGCTAGATCTACTGTCTCTATTATATTATGACAGACCAGCTAGATCTACTGTCTCTATTATATTATGACAGACCAGCTAGATCTACTGTCTCTATTATATTATGACAGACCAGCTAGATCTACTGTCTCTATTATATTATGACAGACCAGCTAGATCTACTGTCTCTATTATATTATGACAGACCAGCTAGATCTACTGTCTCTATTATATTATGACAGACCAGCTAGATCTACTGTCTCTATTATATTATGACAGACCAGCTAGATCTACTGTCTCTATTATATTATGACAGACCAGCTAGATCTACTGTCTCTATTATATTATGACAGACCAGCTAGATCTACTGTCTCTATTATATTATGACAGACCAGCTAGATCTACTGTCTCTATTATATTATGACAGACCAGCTAGATCTACTGTCTCTATTATATTATGACAGACCAGCTAGATCTACTGTCTCTATTATATTATGACAGACCAGCTAGATCTACTGTCTCTATTATATTATGACAGACCAGCTAGATCTACTGTCTCTATTATATTATGACAGACCAGCTAGATCTACTGTCTCTATTATATTATGACAGACCAGCTAGATCTACTGTCTCTATTATATTATGACAGACCAGCTAGATCTACTGTCTCTATTATATTATGACAGACCAGCTAGATCTACTGTCTCTATTATATTATGACAGACCAGCTAGATCTACTGTCTCTATTATATTATGACAGACCAGCTAGATCTACTGTCTCTATTATATTATGACAGACCAGCTAGATCTACTGTCTCTATTATATTATGACAGACCAGCTAGATCTACTGTCTCTATTATATTATGACAGACCAGCTAGATCTACTGTCTCTATTATATTATGACAGACCAGCTAGATCTACTGTCTCTATTATATTATGACAGACCAGCTAGATCTACTGTCTCTATTATATTATGACAGACCAGCTAGATCTACTGTCTCTATTATATTATGACAGACCAGCTAGATCTACTGTCTCTATTATATTATGACAGACCAGCTAGATCTACTGTCTCTATTATATTATGACAGACCAGCTAGATCTACTGTCTCTATTATATTATGACAGACCAGCTAGATCTACTGTCTCTATTATATTATGACAGACCAGCTAGATCTACTGTCTCTATTATATTATGACAGACCAGCTAGATCTACTGTCTCTATTATATTATGACAGACCAGCTAGATCTACTGTCTCTATTATATTATGACAGACCAGCTAGATCTACTGTCTCTATTATATTATGACAGACCAGCTAGATCTACTGTCTCTATTATATTATGACAGACCAGCTAGATCTACTGTCTCTATATATATTGACAGACCAGCTAGATCTACTGTCTCTATTATATTATGACAGACCAGCTAGATCTACTGTCTCTATTATTATGACAGACCAGCTAGATCTACTGTCTCTATTATATTATGACAGACCAGCTAGATCTACTGTCTCTATTATATTATGACAGACCAGCTAGATCTACTGTCTCTATTATATTATGACAGACCAGCTAGATCTACTGTCTCTATTATATTATGACAGACCAGCTAGATCTACTGTCTCTATTATATTATGACAGACCAGCTAGATCTACTGTCTCTATTATATTATGACAGACCAGCTAGATCTACTGTCTCTATTATATTATGACAGACCAGCTAGATCTACTGTCTCTATTATATTATGACAGACCAGCTAGATCTACTGTCTCTATTATATTATGACAGACCAGCTAGATCTACTGTCTCTATTATATTATGACAGACCAGCTAGATCTACTGTCTCTATTATTACAGACCAGCTAGATCTACTGTCTCTATTATATTATGACAGACCAGCTAGATCTACTGTCTCTATTATATTATGACAGACCAGCTAGATCTACTGTCTCTATTATATTGACAGACCAGCTAGATCTACTGTCTCTATTATATTATGACAGACCAGCTAGATCTACTGTCTCTATTATATTATGACAGACCAGCTAGATCTACTGTCTCTATTATATTATGACAGACCAGCTAGATCTACTGTCTCTATTATATTATGACAGACCAGCTAGATCTACTGTCTCTATTATATTATGACAGACCAGCTAGATCTACTGTCTCTATTATATTATGACAGACCAGCTAGATCTACTGTCTCTATTATATTATGACAGACCAGCTAGATCTACTGTCTCTATTATATTATGACAGACCAGCTAGATCTACTGTCTATTATATATATGACAGACCAGCTAGATCTACTGTCTCTATTATATTATGACAGACCAGCTAGATCTACTGTCTCTTTTATTAATATGACAGACCAGCTAGATCTACTGTCTCTATTATATTATGACAGACCAGCTAGATCTACTGTCTCTATTATATTATGACAGAACCGCTAGATCTACTGTCTCTATTATATTATGACAGACAGCTAGATCTACTCATCTATTCTCTATTATACCTTATGACAGACCAGCTAGATCTACTGTACTATATGCCTTATGAAAGACCAAGCTAGATCTAGCTGTCTCTATTATATTATGAGCAGACCAGCTCAGATCTACTGTCTCTATTATAGATATGACAGACCCAGCTAGATCTACTCGTCTCTATTATATTATGACAGACCAGGAAGATTCTACGTCTCTATTATATTATGACAGACCAGCTAGATTACTGTTCTATTATATTATGACAGAACCAGCTAGATCTACGTGTCTCTATATAATATGACAGACCAACAGACTAGTCTCTACCGGACCCTCACTACGGTCTCTATTATATTTAGACAGACCAGCTAGATCTACTGTCTTATATATTATGACAGACCAGCTAGATCTACTGTCTCTATTATATTATGAAGACCACCGCTAGATTACTGTCTCTATTATATTATGACAGAACAGCCGCAGATCTACTGTCTCTCATTATATTATGACAGACCAGCTATATCTACTGTCTCTATTATTATGACCAGCTAGATAGATCTACTGTCTCTATTATATTATGACAGACCAGCTAGATCTACTGTCTCTATTATATATGACAGACCAGCTAGATCTACTGTCTCTATTATATTATGACAGACCAGCTAGATCTACTGTCTCTATTATATATGACAGACCAGCTAGATCTACTGTCTCTATTATATTATGACAGACCAGCTAGATCTACTGTCTCTATTATATTATGACAGACCAGCTAGATCTACTGTCTCTATTATATTATGACAGACCAGCTAGATCTACTGTCTCTATTATATTATGACATACCAGCTAGATCTACTGTCTCTTATAATATGACAGACCAGCTAGATCTACTGTCTCTATTATATTATGACAGACCAGCTAGATCTACTGTCTCTTATATTATGACAGACCAGCTAGATCTACTGTCTCTATTATATTATGACAGACCAGCTAGATCTACTGTCTCTATTATATTATGACAGACCAGCTAGATCTACTGTCTCTATTATATTATGACAGACCAGCTAGATCTACTGTCTCTATTATATTATGACAGACCAGCTAGATCTACTGTCTCTATTATATTATGACAGACCAGCTAGATCTACTGTCTCTATTATATTATGACAGACCAGCTAGATCTACTGTCTCTATTATATTATGACAGACCAGCTAGATCTACTGTCTCTATTATATTATGACAGACCAGCTAGATCTACTGTCTCTATTATATTATGACAGACCAGCTAGATCTACTGTCTCTATTATATTATGACAGACCAGCTAGATCTACTGTCTCTATTATATTATGACAGACCAGCTAGATCTACTGTCTCTATTATATTATGACAGACCAGCTAGATCTACTGTCTCTATTATATTATGACAGACCAGCTAGATCTACTGTCTCTATTATATTATGACAGACCAGCTAGATCTACTGTCTCTATTATATTATGACAGACCAGCTAGATCTACTGTCTCTATTATATTATGACAGACCAGCTAGATCTACTGTCTCTATTATATTATGACAGACCAGCTAGATCTACTGTCTCTATTATATTATGACAGACCAGCTAGATCTACTGTCTCTATATATATTATGACAGACCAGCTAGATCTACTGTCTCTATTATTATGACAGACCAGCTAGATCTACTGTCTCTATTATATTATGACAGACCAGCTAGATCTACTGTCTCTATTATATATCATGACAGACCAGCTAGATCTACTGTCTCTATTATATTATGACAGACCAGCTAGATCTACTGTCTCTATTATATTATGACAGACCAGCTAGATCTACTGTCTCTATTATATTATGACAGACCAGCTAGATCTACTGTCTCTAATATATATGACAGACCAGCTAGATCTACTGTCTCTATTATATTATGACAGACCAGCTAGATCTACTGTCTCTATTATATTATGACAGACCAGCTAGATCTACTGTCTCTATTATATTATGACAGACCAGCTAGATCTACTGTCTCTATTATATTATGACAGACCAGCTAGATCTACTGTCTCTATTATATTATGACAGACCAGCTAGATCTACTGTCTCTATTATATTATGACAGACCAGCTAGATCTACTGTCTCTATTATATTATGACAGACCAGCTAGATCTACTGTCTCTATTATATTATGACAGACCAGCTAGATCTACTGTCTCTATATATTATGACAGACCAGCTAGATCTACTGTCTCTATTATATTATGACAGACCAGCTAGATCTACTGTCTCTATTATATTATGACAGACCAGCTAGATCTACTGTCTCTATTATATTATGACAGACCAGCTAGATCTACTGTCTCTATTATATATGACAGACCAGCTAGATCTACTGTCTCTATTATATTATGACAGACCAGCTAGATCTACTGTCTCTATTATATTATGACAGACCAGCTAGATCTACTGTCTCTATTATATTATGACAGACCAGCTAGATCTACTGTCTCTATTATATTATGACAGACCAGCTAGATCTACTGTCTCTATTTATTATGACAGACCAGCTAGATCTACTGTCTCTATTATATTATGA
>NW_022262445.1:0-27266 GCF_002021735.2 Oncorhynchus kisutch
GCACACACAGGCACAACTGACACAGGTGACACACCCACTAACACTGCAGTGATGCCCTGACCCCCACACAGCTGGCTGTGTTAAACCTCTCTCCTTCTACCTTGTCCGCCCTCTCTCGCTGTCTCTCCACAGGTGTGGATGTGTGGCGGGCGTATGGAGGACATCCCGTGCTCCAGGGTGGGTCACATCTACAGGAAGTACGTCCCCTACAAGGTCCCTGGCGGGGTCAGCCTGGCTAGGGTGAGTGTTGGTTCCTAGACCCTCCTTTTCCTCTTTTCTCCTCTAGAAAAGGATTTACAAAGAAAAACATACTACAGTATATCATGCAGACCTGTATGCATTTTGTGTACCATGCACGCAATTTGAGGTTCATGTACGCTGGTACCGTATCAATCTTGCTACTTTGCTAAGTTGAGGCAAGTTTTTTATTTGTATTTTTTATTAAGCTTACTGCCCTGCTTTATGTGCACTTGCTCTAATATGTGCAGGGTTCTGCCGGTTCTTGCATTTTCCCCCCACTCGTTAAATAGCTTGACCAACAACATCTCTGCTCCTGAACGTGTGTGTATGTGTAGCCTATTTAGCAGGCGGCACATGCTTTGATATCTGCGAGCACATTGACAAGGAAGCGTACAGTTTTGCGGTAGTTCAGTGTGCGCTGTGCGTGGATAGAAGTGAGAGCTTTTCCGCTAATACCGTCCTTCACAGAAAGTTATGTTAGACTTAATTAATCAGTATTTGATCTGTCATCCTTATATTACTGTATGTCAACAGAAGGCTGCTAATGATGTGATAATAGCCTAGTCAGTTCACCAATGACAACAAGGCATATTACATTAATTGTAGACCTATCTGAGAAGGAATATTTGATGGACTAGATCAGGTATGGAGATCTGAAACAAGCTCATATATTTAGGCCTAATTCAGTTTTATATTCCAAATACAGTAGACTGCTACATTGCATCCAGTAATTGAATGATTCAGAATTTTTCCCCAAACAAAACTGAGAAGCCAGTTCACATTTTAGATATCCAAGATGGCGTAGCAGTCAGACGTCTTTGTCTTTGTCTTGTCTCATCCCATTTGTATAAATATTTTTCTTTGCGTTCTTTTTAATATTTTCCTAAACCTCAACTTCAAAATACTCTCCTGCAACCCGCCTCACCCAATGTGGTGTGGATTTGTGTTTTTATTTTTTTATAAGTGTTTCTATTTACCTCCAGACTTGAATACCTCAACTGAAGCTAGCTAGCTAACTAGCGACCAGCTATTGCCAGTTTGTACAATGCGTTTCAAACCAGAGCATACCGGACCTGTTTTTCTCTCCATATCCCCGAATTCCTACCACAAACTCTGAACCTTTTTCATCTAGATCATCACAGCTAGCTAACCGCAACCAGGTTGACTACTCCTGGCTAACGTTTCCGTCCTGGAGCTAGCACCAACTAGCCTGGGGCTAACCCATGCAAGAACTATCTCCCGGCTCACTCCTGGGCTACAATATCCGGACCCTTCTACTGCCGGTACGGGGCACGGAACCTCGCCGATCCTCTACGACTGGAATACCGACATAATCTGCCAGAGATTCCAACAGGCCCCTCAGGTGCAACGCCCGCTGAAGGCCCCATTCTGCTAACCTGCTAGCTACCTAGAGCTACTTGGAACCCTACTAATTCCATGACTGGCCTATCGGCGTCACCGCACGAAGAGGCAAAAACAGACTTACCCCCATCGCGATGTCCCCCAAAGGCTAACTTGCTAGCCCCGGTCTACTAACTGCTAGCCCCTGCTAACTGCTTGCTTGCCTGCCCCGGTCTGCTAACTGCTAGCTTGTTTAGTCCCGGCCTACTAACTGTTAGCGTGTTAGCATCGGCCTGATAACTGTCTGAATCGCCGTGTTCCCAGTCAGCCCAACCACTCACTGGATCCATATGTTCACTTGGCTATGCATGCCTCGCTCTAATATCAATATGCCTCGTCCATTACTGTCCTGGTTAGTGATTACTGTCTTATTTCACTGTAGAGCTTCTAGCCCTGCTCAATATGCCTTAACCAACCATGTTGTTCCACCTCCTACATATGCGATGACATCACCTGGTTTAAACGTCTCTAGAGACTATATCTCTCTCATCATTACTCAATGCCTAGGTTTACCTCCAATGTACTCACATCCTACCTTACCTTTGTCTGTACATTATGCCTTTAATCTATGTTATTGTGCCCAGAAACCTGCTCCTTTACTCTCTGTTCTGAACGTGCTAGACGGCCAGTTCGTATCCTACTTCTCTGTTCTTCTGGTGATGTAGAGGTTAATCCAGGTCCTGCAGTGCCTAGCTCCACTCCCACTCCCCAGGTGCTCTCATTTGTTGACTTCTGTAACCGTAAAAACCTTGGTTTCATGCATGTTAACATTAGAAGCCTACTCCCTAAGTTTGTTTTACTCACTGCTTCAGCACACTCTGCCAACTCAGATGTCTTAGTCGTGTCTGAATCCTGGCTTAGGAAAACCACCAAAAACCTTGAACTCTCCATCGCTAACTATAGCATTTTCCGTCAAGATAGAACTGCCGAAGGGGGCAGTGTTGAAATCTACTGCAAAGATAGCCTGCAGAGTTCTGTATTACTATCCAAATCTGTACCCAAACAAATCGAGCTTCTACTTCTAAAAATTCCCCTTTCCAGTAACAAGTCTCTCACTGTTGCCGCTTGCTATAGACATCCCAGCTGTGCTCACGATACCATATGAGAATTGATTGCCCCCCATCTATCTTCTGAGCTCGTGCTACTAGGTGACCTAAACTGGGACATGCTTAACACCCCGGCCATCCTACAATCCAAGCTTGATGCCCTCAATCTCACACAAATTATCAATGAACCTACCAGGTACAACTCCAAATCTGTAAACACGGGCACCCTCACAGATGTCATCCTAACTAACTCACCCTCCAAATACACCTCTGCTGTTTTCAATCAAGATCTCAGCGATCTCTGCCACATTGCCTGCATCCGTAATGGGTCAGCGGTCAAACAGCTTCCACTGATCACTGTCAAACGCTCCTTAATTAAAACACTTCTGCGAGCAGGCCTTTCTAATTGACCTGGCCGGGGTATCCTGGAATGACATTGACCTCATCCCGTCAGTAGATGATGCCTGGCTATTCTTTAAAAGTGCCTTCCTCACCAGCTTTAAATAAGCACGCCCCATTCAAAAAATGTAGAACTAGGAATAGATATAGTCCTTGGTTCACTCCAGACCTGTCTGCCCTTGACCAGAACAAAAACATCCTGTGGCGTTCTGCATTAGCATCAAATAGCCCCTGTGATATGCAACTTTTCAGGGAAGTTAGGAACAAATATACACAGGCAGTTAGGAAAGCTAAGGCTAGCTTTTTCAAACAGAAATTTGCATCCTGTAGTACAAACTCAAAAAAAGTTCTGGGACACTGTAAAGTCCATGGAGAATAAGAGCACCTCCTCCCAGCTGCCCACTGCTCTGAGGCTAGGAAACACTGTCACCACCGATAAATCTACTATAATTGAGAATTTCAATAAGCATTTCTCTACGGCTGGCCATGCTTTCCACCTGGCTACTCCTACCCCGGTCAACTGCCCGGCACTCTCCACAGCAACCCGCAAAAGCCCCACCATTTCTCCTTTACCCAAATCCAGATAGCTGATGTTCTGAAAGAGCTGCAAAATCTGGACCCCTACAAATCAGCCGGGGTAGACAATCTGGACCCTCTCTTTCTAAAATTATCTGCTGAAATTGTTGCAACTCCTATTACTAGCCTGTTAAACCTCTCTTCGTATCGTCTGAGATTCCAAAGATTGGAAAGTTAAGCCTCTCACCCCCAAAGGGGGTGACACTCTAGACCCAAACTGCTACAGACCTATATCTATCCTACCCTGTCTTTCTAAGGTCTTCGAAAGCCAAGTTAACAGATTACCGACCATTTCGAATCCCACCGTACCTTCTCCGCTATGCAATCTGGTTTCAGAGCTGGTCATGGGTGCACCTCAGCCACACTCAAGGTCCTAAACGTCATCATAACCGCCATCGATAAGAGACATTACTGTGCAGTCTTATTCATCGACCAGACCAAGGCTTTCGACTCTGTCAATCACCACATTCTTATTGGCAGACTCGACAGCCTTGGTTTCTCAAATGATTGCCTCGCCTGGTTTACCAACTACTTCTCTGATAGAGTTCAGTGTGTCAAATCGGAGGGCCTGTTGTCCAGACCTATGGCTGTCTCTATGTGGGTGCCACATGGTTCAATTCTCGGGCCGACTCTCTTCTCTGTATACATCAATGATGTTGCTCTTGCTGCTGGTGATTCTCTGGTACACCTCTACGCAGACGACACCATTCTGTATACTTCTGGCCCCTCTTTGGACACTGTGTTAACTAACCTCCAGATGAGCTTCAATGCCATACAACTCTCCTTCTGTGGCCTCTAACTGCTCTTAAACGCAGGAAAACTAAATGCATGCTCTTCAACCGATCACTGCCCGCACCTGCTCACCTGTCCAGCATCACTACTCTGTACGGCTCTGACTTAGAGTACGTGGACAACTACAAATACCTAGGTGTCTGGTTAGACTGTAAACTCTCCTTCCAGACTCACATTAAACATCTCCAATCCAAAATTAAATCTAGAATTGACTTCCTATATCGCAACAAAGCATCCTTCACTCATGCTGCCAAACATACCCTCGTAAAACTGACCATCCTACCGATCCTCGACTTCGGTGATGTCATCAATAAAATAGCCTCCAACACTCTACTCAATAATTGGATGCAGTCTATCACAGTGCCATCCGTTTTGTCACCAAAGCCCCATACATTACCCACCATTGGAACCTGTACACTCTCGTTGGTTGGCCCTCGCTTCTTTCGCGTCGCCAAACCCACTGGCTACAGGTTATCAACAAGTCTCTGCTAGGTAAAGCCCCGCCTTATCTCAGCTCACTGGTCACCATAGCAGCACCCACTCGTAGCACACGCTCCAGTAGGTATATCTCACTGGTCACCCCCCAAAATTCCTCCTTTGGTCATCTTTCCTTCCAGTTCTCTGCTGCCCATGACTGGAACGAACTGCAAAAATCTCTGAAGCTGGAGACTCATATCTCTCTCACTAGCTTTAAGCACCAGCTGTCAGAGCAGCTCACAGATCACTGCACCTGTACATAGCCCATCTATCTACCTACCTCATCCCCATACAGTATTTATTTATTTATCTTGCTCCTTTGCACCCCAGTATCTCTACTTGCACATTCATCTTCTGCACATCTACCATTCCAGTGTTTAATTGCTATATTGTAATTACTTCGCCACCATGGCCTATTTATTGCCTTAACTCACTTATCTTACCTCATTTGCACTCACTGTATATATACTTTTTGTTTTATTTTGTTCTACTGTATTATTGACTATGTTTTGTTTATTCCATGTGTAACTCTGTGTTGTTGTGTGTGTCGAATTGCTACGCTTTATCTTGGCCAGGTCGCAGTTGCAAATGAGAACTTGTTCTCAACTAGCCTACCTGATTAAATAAAGGTCAAATAAAAAACATTTTCACAAGACGATCCACATAAAGACGCCTATTATAATTATCATTACCCATATTTTAACTTAGGACAATGTGAAGGAGTCATTGAGACCGCCTCAAAATGAATTCAGGCCTACTATGTTGGCTACATTGTTTGATATAATGTAAGACTTGAGGTGTCAGGAAATTGCAGTTACAGGTTTTTCAAACATGCTAAATGCTTCAACTACCTCCCCCCCTACCTGACCTTAGGCCTACATCAGTACCACCGTGTCAGAAAGTCATGGGGAGAACCCTGATTTGACATTTGAAGTTATTTCTAGTTAGTTACTGAAAAACACCCATAACCGTCTATAGCAGGGATCATCAACTAGTTTCAGCCGGGGGCCGGAACATAATTACAAATTTGTAGAATGTAAATTGACCCGAAGAATCCCAAACAGATATAATATTTGACTAAAACATAATTTTTCTAACCTTGTTTACGTTTGTATATGATCACGTGTCTCTCTATCATGTGTCGGAATACTTGAACAGATTTCCTAAATTAAAATCACTTGGAGATCATTTTCTGCTGTTTTTATGATCTTTTTATGATGTCCAGCAAGTGCTTTTTTTTGTCGTTAAAAAATAGAATTTTTCTACGAGAACTTGGGGGAGCCAAATAAAACCACCCACGGGCCGCCAGTTGGAGCACACTGGTCTATAGCATATTATACCTACAGATCCAGTCTTCTACCAAAACCATTATTGGGTCAAAAAAATGAGCATTTGCCTATAATTTGATCGGTGTGGGTGTCACGTGCCGTCGTGTGGTCCGCGAGTGCCGCCGCAACTCTGAAGTGGTACTCATACAGATTCTTCAAGGTTGGCAGGTCTGTATATGGAACATTTATTGCAGAATTTGTTCTCCGAGGTGTCTAGTAAAGAGAGCTTTCATCTCCTCTGCTGAGTTTCTCTGCAGTAGTTGGATCCTCAATGATACACACACACCTTTATATTGCAGCCCCACACCCACTCATCACAGCCATCAGGAATGCTGTGACTGAATCGATAGGTGTCCCGCTGTGGGAAGGTGAGGAGGGTTTGACGTGAATGTTGAGTGTGTTCCACAGTCAGCAGTGCAGTGGGAATGAACGATTTAAGAAAGTCCTCTTCATTCTGGTGGTGAACTGATTTAACCTCGCCTGGCGCTGTGTTGTAACAGCTTGAGCATTCAGAAAAAAAACGAGACTCGAAATAATAAACGCTCAGCTTTTCTGTTTTTCCCTGCTTTTATCCACCAAGGTGTCTGTCGTCCTTTGTTCTTGTGATATGCCCCCCTGTCGTTTTTTGTCCCCAAAATGCACAAGGCTAGATAAGTGACCTTGATTAAGAATGCACTATAAAGAAGCTTAAGAGGTCTGCAAGTACACAATCTTTAGTTCTATCATATCTTTTGATGCTTCTACACTGAATGAGAACTAGACTGAACAAAAATATAAACGCAACATGCAACAATTTTACTGAGTTACAGTTCATATAAGGAAATCGTTCAATTGAGAGAGAAAAATCATTAGACCCTAATCTATGGACTGGGCAGGGGTGCAGCCATGGGTGGACCTTGGAGTGCATAGTCCCACCCACTTGGCAGCCAGGCCCACTCACTTGGCAGCCAGGCCTACTCACTTGGCAGCCAGGCCCACTCACTTGGGAGCCAAGCCCAGCCAATCAGTAGATTTTCACCACAAAAGGGCTTTATTACAGACTGAAATACTCCTCAGCAGGTGACGAAACCGGATGTGGAGGTCCTGGGCTGGCGTGGTTACACGTGGTCTGTGGTTGTGAGGCCGCTTGAATGTACTGCCAAATTCTCTAAAATTACGTTGGATGCAGTTTATGTTCGAGAAATGAACATTCAATTCTCTGGCAACAGCTCGGTGGGCATTCCTGCAGTCAGTATGCCAATTGCACGCTCCCTCAAACCTTGAGACATCTGTGGCGTTGTGTGACACAACTACACATTTTAAAGTGGCCTTTTATTGTCCCCAGCAAAAGGTGCACCTGCGTAATGATCATGCTGTTTAATCAGCTTCTTGATATGCCACACCTGTCGGGTGGATGGATTATCTTGGCAAAGGGGAAATGTTCACGAACAGGGATGTAAACAAATGTGCACAAAATTTGAGTGAAATCAGCTTTTTCTGCGTACGGAAAATTTCAGGGATTCTTTTCCCCCCAGCTCATGAAACATGGGACCAACTCTCTACATGTTGCGCTTTTATATTTTTGTTCAGTATATTTTCACATTCTTCCGAAACCTTTTGGAATACAGCTGAAACTGTCCATTATGTATGCTGATCCCTGCCCAAACCCTGTTTTGGCTTGGAAGGCTGTGTAAGTGAAACCTATTGGCCTGTTCGTTGGCTTACTTTTTGGCTTGTATTCATCCAGTGTGGGAGAATAGCCTCTCAGATGAAGAATGCCTGTTCTGTCTATGAGGGAGAAATGTTAATGACTGTGGATTGGAGTCAGTTGTTAATAATGTATTTCTTCAGAAAGAAGATGCACCAACAAAGACACAAGAACCTTTTCTTAGAAAAGGCCTCCAGTTCAGTCTACAATCGTTCAAATCAGGGGTTCTGTTAGTTGGTAATAGCCAGCTTTTGGTCAAAAAGTATAATAATAATGAAAAGCCAATAAATAAAACTGCCACCGGCTAATTGTCCAGGAGAAGGAAAAAAATCCCATTACAAAATAATGCATTTTAGCCTATTCATTTATGGACATAACATTTGATGTAAATACATGTGACTCTCCATGTTTATCTGCCTATTTGTTAATTTGCATACTTTTTAAAGTTAAATCAAGTTTAATTCCACAACATTATGCAAATTAACCTATAGACCAATAAGCGTGGCCGGCCAAATGTATTTACATCGACTTGTATGTTAATCAATTAATAGGCTAAAAGCATCATTTTGCAATTGGATTTTTTTCTTCTACTGGACAATTAGCTGGTGCCAGATTATTTATTTATTTCTCTTTCACAGAATGACAAGCTGACCAATAGATTAGGTAACTTTTCTACAATGGGGGTATTAGATTGACATAGGCTAGTGATTTTGCTGTTCGTTACTCGTCTTGTTGGCTGAGGAAAAGTAAATGTGGACAGTTATTTTAACATCTTCAAAGTGCGCATCAGAATTTGGTAAGAAGGACGCATGCCCGTTGCATCCTCAAGTTGCATGTTAAGATTAATAAGAACACATTTAGATTAATAATAACAATCTAAATGTGATTTTCTGCCAAGATGGCGTAGCAGTAAGTCGTCCTGTCGTGTCGTGTCCCTGTATATTTTGTTTATATTTTGTTTATTTTTCGTTTTTTTACATATTTTTCGTTTTTTACATAGCTATCCCTTTAAAAACATTTTGCTAAACCTAAGCTTCCAAATACGCTGGATCTTCACAACTAGCTATCTAGCTAAACCGCAACCCTGGATGATTACCCCTGGCTAGCGTTTCCACCCACTTAGCTTGAAGCTAGCCCGGCCTGCGCTACCACCGTAGCATACTCCTGAGCTACAATACCCGGGCCCACGACCGGTCTATCGATGTCACCGCATGAAGAGGAATAAACAGACTCACCCCATCGCGACGTCCCCCAAAGGCTAACTCTCTAGCCCTCGCTATCTCCCTGCTTGCTAATTCGGCCTGCTAACTGCTAGCTTGTCCAGCTCCGGTCCGCTAACTGCTACCTTGTCTAGCCCGGCCTACAAACTGTTAGCTTGTTAGCACAGGCCTGCTAACCGCCTGAATCGCCGCGTCCCAAACGCCCACCGGACCCATATTTACTTTCTATCTCTTTTGACTTTTAATTTGTTTATACCTTCCGGAAACCTGCCTCACCCAATGTGATACGGAATCGCTATTATTTTTTATTTATTTTTAGAACACACTCAAGAACCTCCAGAAGCTAACCAGCTAACTAGCTACAAGCTATTTAGTCATTGTTCGTTTTTTTAACCTGGATAACACTCGCCAGTCCAGCTTCCCTTCCCCATCCACCGCTGCCCCCTGGACACTGATCTCTTGGCTACATAGCTGATGCACGCTGGACTGTCCATAAATCACGGTACTCCATTCTGCTTGTTTGTTTTATCTGTTGGCCCCGTTGCCTAGTCTACGCCATTTTACCTGCTGTTGTTGTGCTAGCTGATTAGCTGTTGTCTCACCTACTGTTTTAGCTAGCTTTCCCAATTCAACACCTGTGATTACTGTATGCCTCGCTGTATGTCTCTCTCAAATGTCAATATGCCTTGTATACTGTTGTTCAGGTTAGTTATCATTGTTTTAGTTCACAATGGAGCCCCTAGTTCCACTCTTCATACCCCTGATAACTCCTTTGTCCCACCTCCCACACATGCGGTGACCTCACCCATTACTACCAGCATGTCCAGAGATACAACCTCTCTCATCATCACCCAGTGCCTGGGCTTACCTCCGCTGTACCCGCACCCCACCATACCCCTGTCTGCGCATTATGCCCTGAATATATTCTACCATGCCCAGAAACCTGCTCCTCTTATTCTCTGTCCCCAACGCTCTAGGCGACCAGTTTTGATAGCCTTTAGCCGCACCCTCATACTACTCCTTCTCTGTTCCGCGGGTGATGTGGAGGTAAACCCAGGCCCTGCATGTCCCCAGGCACCCTCATTTGTTGACTTCTGTGTTCGAAAAAGCCTTGGTTTCATGCATGTCAACATCAGAAGCCTCCTCCCTAAGTTTGTCTTACTCACTGCTTTAGCACACTCTGCTAACCCTGATGTCCTTGCTGTGTCTGAATCCTGGCTCAGGAAGGCCACCAAAAATTCAGAGATTTCCATACCCAACTATAACATCTTCCGTCAAGATAGAACTGCCAAAGGGGGAGGAGTTGCAGTTTACTGCAGAGATAGCCTGCAAAGTAATGTCATACTTTCCAGGTCCATACCCAAACAGTTCGAACTACTAATTTTGAAAATTACTCTCTCCAGAAATAAGTCTCTCACGGTTGCCGCCTGCTACCGACCCCCCTCAGCTCCCAGCTGTGCCCTGGACACCATTTGTGAATTGATCGCCCCCCATCTAGCTTCAGAGTTTGTTCTGTTAGGTGACCTAAACTGGGATATGCTTAACACCCCGCCAGTCCTACAATCTAAGCTAGATGCCCTCAATCTCACACAAATCATCAAGGAACCCACCAGGTACAACCCTAACTCTGTAAACAAGGGCACCCTCATAGACGTCATCCTGACCAACTGGCCCTCCAAATACACCTCCGCTGTCTTCAACCAGGATCTCAGCGATCACTGCCTCATTGCCTGTATCCGCTACGGAGCCGCAGTCAAACGACCACCCCTCATCACTGTCAAACGCTCCCTAAAACACTTCTGTGAGCAGGCCTTTCTAATCGACCTGGCCCGGGTATCCTGGAAGGACATTGACCTCATCCCGTCAGTTGAGGATGCCTGGTCATTCTTTAAAAGTAACTTCCTCACCATTTTAGATAAGCATGCTCCGTTCAAAAAATGCAGAACTAAGAACAGATACAGCCCTTGGTTCACCCCAGACCTGACTGCCCTCGACCAGCACAAAAACATCCTGTGGCGGACTGCAATAGCATCGAATAGTCCCCGTGATATGCAACTGTTCAGGGAAGTCCGGAACCAATACACGCAGTCAGTCAGGAAAGCTAAGGCCAGCTTCTTCAGGCAGAAGTTTGCATCCTGTAGCTCCAACTCCAAAAAGTTCTGGGACACTGTGAAGTCCATGGAGAACAAGAGCACCTCCTCCCAGCTGCCCACTGCACTGAGGCTAGGTAACACGGTCACCACTGATAAATCCATGATTATCGAAAACTTCAATAAGCGATTTCTCAACGGCTGCCATGCCTTCCGCCTGGCTACTTCAACCTCGGCCAACAGCTCCGCCCCCCCGCAGCTCCTCGCCCAAGCCTCTCCAGGTTCTCCTTTACCCAAATCCAGATAGCAGATGTTCTGAAAGAGCTGCAAAACCTGGACCCGTACAATCAGCTGGGCTTGACAATCTGGACCCTCTATTTCTGAAACTATCTGCCACCATTGTCGCAACCCCTATTACCAGCCTGTTCAACCTCTCTTTCATCTCGTCTGAGATCCCCAAGGATTGGAAAGCTGCCGCAGTCATCCCCCTCTTCAAAGGGGGAGACACCCTGGACCCAAACTGTTACAGACCTATATCCATCCTGCCCTGCCTATCTAAGGTCTTCGAAAGCCAAGTCAACAAACAGGTCACTGACCATCTCGAATCCCACCGTTACCTTCTCCGCTGTGCAATCTGGTTTCCGAGCCGGTCATGGGTGCACCTCAGCCACACTCAAGGTACTAAACGATATCATAACCGCCATCGATAAAGACAGTTACTGTGCAAGCCGTCTTCATCGACCTTGCCAAGGCTTTCGACTCTGTCAATCACCATATTCTTATCGGCAGACTCAGTAGCCTCGGTTTTTCGGATGACTGCCTTGCCTGGTTCACCAATTACTTTGCAGACAGAGTTCAGTGTGTCAAATCGGAGGGCATGCTGTCCGGTCCTCTGGCAGTCTCTATGGGGGTGCCACAGGGTTCAATTCTCGGGCCGACTCTTTTCTCTGTGTATATCAATGATGTTGCTCTTGCTGCGGGCGATTCCCTGATCCACCTCTACGCAGACGACACCATTCTATATACTTTCGGCCCGTCTTTGGACACTGTGCTATCTAACCTCCAAACAAGCTTCAATGCCATACAACACTCCTTCCGTGGCCTCCAACTGCTCTTAAACGCTAGTAAAACCAAATGCATGCTTTTCAACCGGTCGCTGCCTGCACCTGCATGCCCGACTAGCATCACCACCCTGGATGGTTCCGACCTAGAATATGTGGACGTCTATAAGTACCTAGGTGTCTGGCTAGACTGCAAACTCTCCTTCCAGACTCATATCAAACATCTCCAATCGAAAATCAAATCAAGAGTCGGCTTTCTATTCCGCAACAAAGCCTCCTTCACTCAAGCCGCCAAGCTTACCCTAGTAAAACTGACTATCCTACCGATCCTCGACTTCGGCGATGTCATCTACAAAATGGCTTCCAACACTCTACTCAGCAAACTGGATGCAGTCTATCACAGTGCCATCCGTTTTGTCACTAAAGCACCTTATACCACCCACCACTGCGACTTGTATGCTCTAGTCGGCTGGCCCTCGCTACATATTCGTCGCCAGACCCACTGGCTCCAGGTCATCTACAAGTCTATGCTAGGTAAAGCTCCGCCTTATCTCAGCTCACTGGTCACGATGGCAACACCCATCCGTAGCACGCGCTCCAGCAGGTGTATCTCACTGATCATCCCTAAAGCCAACACCTCATTTGGCCGCCTTTCGTTCCAGTACTCTGCTGCCTGTGACTGGAACGAATTGCAAAAATCGCTGAAGTTGGAGACTTTTATCTCCCTCACCAACTTCAAACATCAGCTATCTGAGCAGCTAACCGATCGCTGCAGCTGTACATAGTCTATTGGTAAATAGCCCACCCTTTTCACCTACCTCATCCCCATACTGTTTTTATTTATTTACTTTTCTGCTCTTCTGCACACCAATATCTCTACCTGTACATGACCATCTGATCTTTTATCACTCCAGTGTTAATCTGCAAAATTGTAATTATTTGCCTACCTCCTCATGCCTTTTGCACACATTGTATATAGACCCCCCCTTCGTTTTCTACTGTGTTATTGACTTGTTAATTGTTTACTCCATGTGTAACTCTTTGTTGTATGCTCACACTGCTATGCTTTATCTTGGCCAGGTCGCAGTTGCAAATGAGAACTTGTTCTCAACTAGCCTACCTGGTTAAATAAAGGTGAAATAAAAAAATATAAAACAAATAATAAAGAAAATAGATACAGCTGGTCTATCTGGTCTGTCATATATAATAGAGATAGTCTGGTCTGTCATAATATAGAGAGTAGATCTAGCTGGTCTGTCATATCATAATAGAGACAGTAGATCTAGCTGGTCTGTCATAATATAATAGAGACAGTAGATCTAGCTGGTCTGTCATAATATAATAGAGACAGTAGATCTAGCTGGTCTGTCATAATATAATAGAGACAGTAGATCTAGCTGGTCTGTCATATATAATAGAGACAGTAGATCTAGCTGGTCTGTCATAATATAATAGAGACAGTAGATCTAGCTGGTCTGTCATAATATAATAGAGACAGTAGATCTAGCTGGTCTGTCATAATATAATAGAGACAGTAGATCTAGCTGGTCTGTCATAATATAATAGAGACAGTAGATCTAGCTGGTCTGTCATAATATAATAGAGACAATAGATCTAGCTGGTCTGTCAAAATATAATAGAGACAGTAGATCTAGCTGGTCTGTCATAATATAATAGAGACAGTAGATCTAGCTGGTCTGTCATAATATAATAGAGACAGTAGATCTAGCTGGTCTGTCATAATATAATAGAGACAGTAGATCTAGCTGGTCTGTCATAATAAATAGAGACAGTAGATCTAGCTGGTCTGTCATAATATAATAGAGACAGTAGATCTAGCTGGTCTGTCATATATAATAGAGACAGTAGATCTAGCTGGTCTGTCATAATATAATAGAGACAGTAGATCTAGCTGGTCTGTCATAATATAATAGAGACAGTAGATCTAGCTGGTCTGTCATAATATAATAGAGACAGTAGATCTAGCTGGTCTGTCATAATATAATAGAGACAGTAGATCTAGCTGGTCTGTCATAATATAATAGAGACAGTAGATCTAGCTGGTCTGTCATAATATAATAGAGACAGTAGATCTAGCTGGTCTGTCATAATATAATAGAGACAGTAGATCTAGCTGGTCTGTCATAATATAATAGAGACAGTAGATCTAGCTGGTCTGTCATAATATAATAGAGACAGTAGATCTAGCTGGTCTGTCATAATATAATAGAGACAGTAGATCTAGCTGGTCTGTCATAATATAATAGAGACAGTAGATCTAGCTGGTCTGTCATAATATAATAGAGACAGTAGATCTAGCTGGTCTGTCATAATATAATAGAGACAGTAGATCTAGCTGGTCTGTCATAATATAATAGAGACAGTAGATCTAGCTGGTCTGTCATAATATAATAGAGACAGTAGATCTAGCTGGTCTGTCATAATATAATAGAGACAGTAGATCTAGCTGGTCTGTCATAATATAATAGAGACAGTAGATCTAGCTGGTCTGTCATAATATAATAGAGACAGTAGATCTAGCTGGTCTGTCATAATATAATAGAGACAGTAGATCTAGCTGGTCTGTCATAATATAATAGAGACAGTAGATCTAGCTGGTCTGTCATAATATAATAGAGACAGTAGATCTAGCTGGTCTGTCATAATATAATAGAGACAGTAGATCTAGCTGGTCTGTCATAATATAATAGAGACAGTAGATCTAGCTGGTCTGTCATAATATAATAGAGACAGTAGATCTAGCTGGTCTGTCATAATATAATAGAGACAGTAGATCTAGCTGGTCTGTCATAATATAATAGAGACAGTAGATCTAGCTGGTCTGTCATAATATAATAGAGACAGTAGATCTAGCTGGTCTGTCATAATATAATAGAGACAGTAGATCTAGCTGGTCTGTCATAATATAATAGAGACAGTAGATCTAGCTGGTCTGTCATAATATAATAGAGACAGTAGATCTAGCTGGTCTGTCATAATATAATAGAGACAGTAGATCTAGCTGGTCTGTCATAATATAATAGAGACAGTAGATCTAGCTGGTCTGTCATAATATAATAGAGACAGTAGATCTAGCTGGTCTGTCATAATATAATAGAGACAGTAGATCTAGCTGGTCTGTCATAATATAATAGAGACAGTAGATCTAGCTGGTCTGTCATAATATAATAGAGACAGTAGATCTAGCTGGTCTGTCATAATATAATAGAGACAGTAGATCTAGCTGGTCTGTCATAATATAGAGACAGTAGATCTAGCTGGTCTGTCATAATATAATAGAGACAGTAGATCTAGCTGGTCTGTCATAATATAATAGAGACAGTAGATCTAGCTGGTCTGTCATAATATAATAGAGACAGTAGATCTAGCTGGTCTGTCATAATATAATAGAGACAGTAGATCTAGCTGGTCTGTCATAATATAATAGAGACAGTAGATCTAGCTGGTCTGTCATAATATAATAGAGACAGTAGATCTAGCTGGTCTGTCATAATATAATAGAGACAGTAGATCTAGCTGGTCTGTCATAATATAATAGAGACAGTAGATCTAGCTGGTCTGTCATAATATAATAGAGACAGTAGATCTAGCTGGTCTGTCATAATATAATAGAGACAGTAGATCTAGCTGGTCTGTCATAATATAATAGAGACAGTAGATCTAGCTGGTCTGTCATAATATAATAGAGACAGTAGATCTAGCTGGTCTGTCATAATATAATAGAGACAGTAGATCTAGCTGGTCTGTCATAATATAATAGAGACAGTAGATCTAGCTGGTCTGTCATAATATAATAGAGACAGTAGATCTAGCTGGTCTGTCATAATATAATAGAGACAGTAGATCTAGCTGGTCTGTCATAATATAATAGAGACAGTAGATCTAGCTGGTCTGTCATAATATAATAGAGACAGTAGATCTAGCTGGTCTGTCATAATATAATAGAGACAGTAGATCTAGCTGGTCTGTCATAATATAATAGAGACAGTAGATCTAGCTGGTCTGTCATAATATAATAGAGACAGTAGATCTAGCTGGTCTGTCATAATATAATAGAGACAGTAGATCTAGCTGGTCTGTCATAATATAATAGAGACAGTAGATCTAGCTGGTCTGTCATAATATAATAGAGACAGTAGATCTAGCTGGTCTGTCATAATATAATAGAGACAGTAGATCTAGCTGGTCTGTCATAATATAATAGAGACAGTAGATCTAGCTGGTCTGTCATAATATAATAGAGACAGTAGATCTAGCTGGTCTGTCATAATATAATAGAGACAGTAGATCTAGCTGGTCTGTCATAATATAATAGAGACAGTAGATCTAGCTGGTCTGTCATAATATAATAGAGACAGTAGATCTAGCTGGTCTGTCATAATATAATAGAGACAGTAGATCTAGCTGGTCTGTCATAATATAATAGAGACAGTAGATCTAGCTGGTCTGTCATAATATAATAGAGACAGTAGATCTAGCTGGTCTGTCATAATATAATAGAGACAGTAGATCTAGCTGGTCTGTCATAATATAATAGAGACAGTAGATCTAGCTGGTCTGTCATAATATAATAGAGACAGTAGATCTAGCTGGTCTGTCATAATATAATAGAGACAGTAGATCTAGCTGGTCTGTCATAATATAATAGAGACAGTAGATCTAGCTGGTCTGTCATAATATAATAGAGACAGTAGATCTAGCTGGTCTGTCATAATATAATAGAGACAGTAGATCTAGCTGGTCTGTCATAATATAATAGAGACAGTAGATCTAGCTGGTCTGTCATAATATAATAGAGACAGTAGATCTAGCTGGTCTGTCATAATATAATAGAGACAGTAGATCTAGCTGGTCTGTCATAATATAATAGAGACAGTAGATCTAGCTGGTCTGTCATAATATAATAGAGACAGTAGATCTAGCTGGTCTGTCATAATATAATAGAGACAGTAGATCTAGCTGGTCTGTCATAATATAATAGAGACAGTAGATCTAGCTGGTCTGTCATAATATAATAGAGACAGTAGATCTAGCTGGTCTGTCATAATATAATAGAGACAGTAGATCTAGCTGGTCTGTCATAATATAATAGAGACAGTAGATCTAGCTGGTCTGTCATAATATAATAGAGACAGTAGATCTAGCTGGTCTGTCATAATATAATAGAGACAGTAGATCTAGCTGGTCTGTCATAATATAATAGAGACAGTAGATCTAGCTGGTCTGTCATAATATAATAGAGACAGTAGATCTAGCTGGTCTGTCATAATATAATAGAGACAGTAGATCTAGCTGGTCTGTCATAATATAATAGAGACAGTAGATCTAGCTGGTCTGTCATAATATAATAGAGACAGTAGATCTAGCTGGTCTGTCATAATATAATAGAGACAGTAGATCTAGCTGGTCTGTCATAATATAATAGAGACAGTAGATCTAGCTGGTCTGTCATAATATAATAGAGACAGTAGATCTAGCTGGTCTGTCATAATATAATAGAGACAGTAGATCTAGCTGGTCTGTCATAATATAATAGAGACAGTAGATCTAGCTGGTCTGTCATAATATAATAGAGACAGTAGATCTAGCTGGTCTGTCATAATATAATAGAGACAGTAGATCTAGCTGGTCTGTCATAATATAATAGAGACAGTAGATCTAGCTGGTCTGTCATAATATAATAGAGACAGTAGATCTAGCTGGTCTGTCATAATATAATAGAGACAGTAGATCTAGCTGGTCTGTCATAATATAATAGAGACAGTAGATCTAGCTGGTCTGTCATAATATAATAGAGACAGTAGATCTAGCTGGTCTGTCATAATATAATAGAGACAGTAGATCTAGCTGGTCTGTCATAATATAATAGAGACAGTAGATCTAGCTGGTCTGTCATAATATAATAGAGACAGTAGATCTAGCTGGTCTGTCATAATATAATAGAGACAGTAGATCTAGCTGGTCTGTCATAATATAATAGAGACAGTAGATCTAGCTGGTCTGTCATAATATAATAGAGACAGTAGATCTAGCTGGTCTGTCATAATATAATAGAGACAGTAGATCTAGCTGGTCTGTCATAATATAATAGAGACAGTAGATCTAGCTGGTCTGTCATAATATAATAGAGACAGTAGATCTAGCTGGTCTGTCATAATATAATAGAGACAGTAGATCTAGCTGGTCTGTCATAATATAATAGAGACAGTAGATCTAGCTGGTCTGTCATAATATAATAGAGACAGTAGATCTAGCTGGTCTGTCATAATATAATAGAGACAGTAGATCTAGCTGGTCTGTCATAATATAATAGAGACAGTAGATCTAGCTGGTCTGTCATAATATAATAGAGACAGTAGATCTAGCTGGTCTGTCATAATATAATAGAGACAGTAGATCTAGCTGGTCTGTCATAATATAATAGAGACAGTAGATCTAGCTGGTCTGTCATAATATAATAGAGACAGTAGATCTAGCTGGTCTGTCATAATATAATAGAGACAGTAGATCTAGCTGGTCTGTCATAATATAATAGAGACAGTAGATCTAGCTGGTCTGTCATAATATAATAGAGACAGTAGATCTAGCTGGTCTGTCATAATATAATAGAGACAGTAGATCTAGCTGGTCTGTCATAATATAATAGAGACAGTAGATCTAGCTGGTCTGTCATAATATAATAGAGACAGTAGATCTAGCTGGTCTGTCATAATATAATAGAGACAGTAGATCTAGCTGGTCTGTCATAATATAATAGAGACAGTAGATCTAGCTGGTCTGTCATAATATAATAGAGACAGTAGATCTAGCTGGTCTGTCATAATATAATAGAGACAGTAGATCTAGCTGGTCTGTCATAATATAATAGAGACAGTAGATCTAGCTGGTCTGTCATAATATAATAGAGACAGTAGATCTAGCTGGTCTGTCATAATATAATAGAGACAGTAGATCTAGCTGGTCTGTCATAATATAATAGAGACAGTAGATCTAGCTGGTCTGTCATAATATAATAGAGACAGTAGATCTAGCTGGTCTGTCATAATATAATAGAGACAGTAGATCTAGCTGGTCTGTCATAATATAATAGAGACAGTAGATCTAGCTGGTCTGTCATAATATAATAGAGACAGTAGATCTAGCTGGTCTGTCATAATATAATAGAGACAGTAGATCTAGCTGGTCTGTCATAATATAATAGAGACAGTAGATCTAGCTGGTCTGTCATAATATAATAGAGACAGTAGATCTAGCTGGTCTGTCATAATATAATAGAGACAGTAGATCTAGCTGGTCTGTCATAATATAATAGAGACAGTAGATCTAGCTGGTCTGTCATAATATAATAGAGACAGTAGATCTAGCTGGTCTGTCATAATATAATAGAGACAGTAGATCTAGCTGGTCTGTCATAATATAATAGAGACAGTAGATCTAGCTGGTCTGTCATAATATAATAGAGACAGTAGATCTAGCTGGTCTGTCATAATATAATAGAGACAGTAGATCTAGCTGGTCTGTCATAATATAATAGAGACAGTAGATCTAGCTGGTCTGTCATAATATAATAGAGACAGTAGATCTAGCTGGTCTGTCATAATATAATAGAGACAGTAGATCTAGCTGGTCTGTCATAATATAATAGAGACAGTAGATCTAGCTGGTCTGTCATAATATAATAGAGACAGTAGATCTAGCTGGTCTGTCATAATATAATAGAGACAGTAGATCTAGCTGGTCTGTCATAATATAATAGAGACAGTAGATCTAGCTGGTCTGTCATAATATAATAGAGACAGTAGATCTAGCTGGTCTGTCATAATATAATAGAGACAGTAGATCTAGCTGGTCTGTCATAATATAATAGAGACAGTAGATCTAGCTGGTCTGTCATAATATAATAGAGACAGTAGATCTAGCTGGTCTGTCATAATATAATAGAGACAGTAGATCTAGCTGGTCTGTCATAATATAATAGAGACAGTAGATCTAGCTGGTCTGTCATAATATAATAGAGACAGTAGATCTAGCTGGTCTGTCATAATATAATAGAGACAGTAGATCTAGCTGGTCTGTCATAATATAATAGAGACAGTAGATCTAGCTGGTCTGTCATAATATAATAGAGACAGTAGATCTAGCTGGTCTGTCATAATATAATAGAGACAGTAGATCTAGCTGGTCTGTCATAATATAATAGAGACAGTAGATCTAGCTGGTCTGTCATAATATAATAGAGACAGTAGATCTAGCTGGTCTGTCATAATATAATAGAGACAGTAGATCTAGCTGGTCTGTCATAATATAATAGAGACAGTAGATCTAGCTGGTCTGTCATAATATAATAGAGACAGTAGATCTAGCTGGTCTGTCATAATATAATAGAGACAGTAGATCTAGCTGGTCTGTCATAATATAATAGAGACAGTAGATCTAGCTGGTCTGTCATAATATAATAGAGACAGTAGATCTAGCTGGTCTGTCATAATATAATAGAGACAGTAGATCTAGCTGGTCTGTCATAATATAATAGAGACAGTAGATCTAGCTGGTCTGTCATAATATAATAGAGACAGTAGATCTAGCTGGTCTGTCATAATATAATAGAGACAGTAGATCTAGCTGGTCTGTCATAATATAATAGAGACAGTAGATCTAGCTGGTCTGTCATAATATAATAGAGACAGTAGATCTAGCTGGTCTGTCATAATATAATAGAGACAGTAGATCTAGCTGGTCTGTCATAATATAATAGAGACAGTAGATCTAGCTGGTCTGTCATAATATAATAGAGACAGTAGATCTAGCTGGTCTGTCATAATATAATAGAGACAGTAGATCTAGCTGGTCTGTCATAATATAATAGAGACAGTAGATCTAGCTGGTCTGTCATAATATAATAGAGACAGTAGATCTAGCTGGTCTGTCATAATATAATAGAGACAGTAGATCTAGCTGGTCTGTCATAATATAATAGAGACAGTAGATCTAGCTGGTCTGTCATAATATAATAGAGACAGTAGATCTAGCTGGTCTGTCATAATATAATAGAGACAGTAGATCTAGCTGGTCTGTCATAATATAATAGAGACAGTAGATCTAGCTGGTCTGTCATAATATAATAGAGACAGTAGATCTAGCTGGTCTGTCATAATATAATAGAGACAGTAGATCTAGCTGGTCTGTCATAATATAATAGAGACAGTAGATCTAGCTGGTCTGTCATAATATAATAGAGACAGTAGATCTAGCTGGTCTGTCATAATATAATAGAGACAGTAGATCTAGCTGGTCTGTCATAATATAATAGAGACAGTAGATCTAGCTGGTCTGTCATAATATAATAGAGACAGTAGATCTAGCTGGTCTGTCATAATATAATAGAGACAGTAGATCTAGCTGGTCTGTCATAATATAATAGAGACAGTAGATCTAGCTGGTCTGTCATAATATAATAGAGACAGTAGATCTAGCTGGTCTGTCATAATATAATAGAGACAGTAGATCTAGCTGGTCTGTCATAATATAATAGAGACAGTAGATCTAGCTGGTCTGTCATAATATAATAGAGACAGTAGATCTAGCTGGTCTGTCATAATATAATAGAGACAGTAGATCTAGCTGGTCTGTCATAATATAATAGAGACAGTAGATCTAGCTGGTCTGTCATAATATAATAGAGACAGTAGATCTAGCTGGTCTGTCATAATATAATAGAGACAGTAGATCTAGCTGGTCTGTCATAATATAATAGAGACAGTAGATCTAGCTGGTCTGTCATAATATAATAGAGACAGTAGATCTAGCTGGTCTGTCATAATATAATAGAGACAGTAGATCTAGCTGGTCTGTCATAATATAATAGAGACAGTAGATCTAGCTGGTCTGTCATAATATAATAGAGACAGTAGATCTAGCTGGTCTGTCATAATATAATAGAGACAGTAGATCTAGCTGGTCTGTCATAATATAATAGAGACAGTAGATCTAGCTGGTCTGTCATAATATAATAGAGACAGTAGATCTAGCTGGTCTGTCATAATATAATAGAGACAGTAGATCTAGCTGGTCTGTCATAATATAATAGAGACAGTAGATCTAGCTGGTCTGTCATAATATAATAGAGACAGTAGATCTAGCTGGTCTGTCATAATATAATAGAGACAGTAGATCTAGCTGGTCTGTCATAATATAATAGAGACAGTAGATCTAGCTGGTCTGTCATAATATAATAGAGACAGTAGATCTAGCTGGTCTGTCATAATATAATAGAGACAGTAGATCTAGCTGGTCTGTCATAATATAATAGAGACAGTAGATCTAGCTGGTCTGTCATAATATAATAGAGACAGTAGATCTAGCTGGTCTGTCATAATATAATAGAGACAGTAGATCTAGCTGGTCTGTCATAATATAATAGAGACAGTAGATCTAGCTGGTCTGTCATAATATAATAGAGACAGTAGATCTAGCTGGTCTGTCATAATATAATAGAGACAGTAGATCTAGCTGGTCTGTCATAATATAATAGAGACAGTAGATCTAGCTGGTCTGTCATAATATAATAGAGACAGTAGATCTAGCTGGTCTGTCATAATATAATAGAGACAGTAGATCTAGCTGGTCTGTCATAATATAATAGAGACAGTAGATCTAGCTGGTCTGTCATAATATAATAGAGACAGTAGATCTAGCTGGTCTGTCATAATATAATAGAGACAGTAGATCTAGCTGGTCTGTCATAATATAATAGAGACAGTAGATCTAGCTGGTCTGTCATAATATAATAGAGACAGTAGATCTAGCTGGTCTGTCATAATATAATAGAGACAGTAGATCTAGCTGGTCTGTCATAATATAATAGAGACAGTAGATCTAGCTGGTCTGTCATAATATAATAGAGACAGTAGATCTAGCTGGTCTGTCATAATATAATAGAGACAGTAGATCTAGCTGGTCTGTCATAATATAATAGAGACAGTAGATCTAGCTGGTCTGTCATAATATAATAGAGACAGTAGATCTAGCTGGTCTGTCATAATATAATAGAGACAGTAGATCTAGCTGGTCTGTCATAATATAATAGAGACAGTAGATCTAGCTGGTCTGTCATAATATAATAGAGACAGTAGATCTAGCTGGTCTGTCATAATATAATAGAGACAGTAGATCTAGCTGGTCTGTCATAATATAATAGAGACAGTAGATCTAGCTGGTCTGTCATAATATAATAGAGACAGTAGATCTAGCTGGTCTGTCATAATATAATAGAGACAGTAGATCTAGCTGGTCTGTCATAATATAATAGAGACAGTAGATCTAGCTGGTCTGTCATAATATAATAGAGACAGTAGATCTAGCTGGTCTGTCATAATATAATAGAGACAGTAGATCTAGCTGGTCTGTCATAATATAATAGAGACAGTAGATCTAGCTGGTCTGTCATAATATAATAGAGACAGTAGATCTAGCTGGTCTGTCATAATATAATAGAGACAGTAGATCTAGCTGGTCTGTCATAATATAATAGAGACAGTAGATCTAGCTGGTCTGTCATAATATAATAGAGACAGTAGATCTAGCTGGTCTGTCATAATATAATAGAGACAGTAGATCTAGCTGGTCTGTCATAATATAATAGAGACAGTAGATCTAGCTGGTCTGTCATAATATAATAGAGACAGTAGATCTAGCTGGTCTGTCATAATATAATAGAGACAGTAGATCTAGCTGGTCTGTCATAATATAATAGAGACAGTAGATCTAGCTGGTCTGTCATAATATAATAGAGACAGTAGATCTAGCTGGTCTGTCATAATATAATAGAGACAGTAGATCTAGCTGGTCTGTCATAATATAATAGAGACAGTAGATCTAGCTGGTCTGTCATAATATAATAGAGACAGTAGATCTAGCTGGTCTGTCATAATATAATAGAGACAGTAGATCTAGCTGGTCTGTCATAATATAATAGAGACAGTAGATCTAGCTGGTCTGTCATAATATAATAGAGACAGTAGATCTAGCTGGTCTGTCATAATATAATAGAGACAGTAGATCTAGCTGGTCTGTCATAATATAATAGAGACAGTAGATCTAGCTGGTCTGTCATAATATAATAGAGACAGTAGATCTAGCTGGTCTGTCATAATATAATAGAGACAGTAGATCTAGCTGGTCTGTCATAATATAATAGAGACAGTAGATCTAGCTGGTCTGTCATAATATAATAGAGACAGTAGATCTAGCTGGTCTGTCATAATATAATAGAGACAGTAGATCTAGCTGGTCTGTCATAATATAATAGAGACAGTAGATCTAGCTGGTCTGTCATAATATAATAGAGACAGTAGATCTAGCTGGTCTGTCATAATATAATAGAGACAGTAGATCTAGCTGGTCTGTCATAATATAATAGAGACAGTAGATCTAGCTGGTCTGTCATAATATAATAGAGACAGTAGATCTAGCTGGTCTGTCATAATATAATAGAGACAGTAGATCTAGCTGGTCTGTCATAATATAATAGAGACAGTAGATCTAGCTGGTCTGTCATAATATAATAGAGACAGTAGATCTAGCTGGTCTGTCATAATATAATAGAGACAGTAGATCTAGCTGGTCTGTCATAATATAATAGAGACAGTAGATCTAGCTGGTCTGTCATAATATAATAGAGACAGTAGATCTAGCTGGTCTGTCATAATATAATAGAGACAGTAGATCTAGCTGGTCTGTCATAATATAATAGAGACAGTAGATCTAGCTGGTCTGTCATAATATAATAGAGACAGTAGATCTAGCTGGTCTGTCATAATATAATAGAGACAGTAGATCTAGCTGGTCTGTCATAATATAATAGAGACAGTAGATCTAGCTGGTCTGTCATAATATAATAGAGACAGTAGATCTAGCTGGTCTGTCATAATATAATAGAGACAGTAGATCTAGCTGGTCTGTCATAATATAATAGAGACAGTAGATCTAGCTGGTCTGTCATAATATAATAGAGACAGTAGATCTAGCTGGTCTGTCATAATATAATAGAGACAGTAGATCTAGCTGGTCTGTCATAATATAATAGAGACAGTAGATCTAGCTGGTCTGTCATAATATAATAGAGACAGTAGATCTAGCTGGTCTGTCATAATATAATAGAGACAGTAGATCTAGCTGGTCTGTCATAATATAATAGAGACAGTAGATCTAGCTGGTCTGTCATAATATAATAGAGACAGTAGATCTAGCTGGTCTGTCATAATATAATAGAGACAGTAGATCTAGCTGGTCTGTCATATTATAATAGAGACAGTAGATCTAGCTGGTCTGTCATAATATAATAAAATAGAGAGTAGATCTAGCTGGTCTGTCATAATATATTAGAGACAGTAGATCTAGCTGGTCTGTCATAATATAGAGACAGTAGATCTAGCTGGTCTGTCATAATATAATAGAGACAGTAGATCTAGCTGGTCTGTCATAATATAATAGAGACAGTAGATCTAGCTGGTCTGTCATATATAATAGAGACAGTAGATCTAGCTGGTCTGTCATCATATTAAATAGAGAGTGTATAATCTAGCTGGTCTTGTCATATAAAAATAGAGACAGTAGATCTAGCTGGTCTGTCATAATATAATAGAGACAGTAGATCTAGCTGGTCTGTCATAATATAATAGAGACAGTAGATCTAGCTGGTCTGTCATAATATAATAGAGACAGTAGATCTAGCTGGTCTGTCATAATATAATAGAGACAGTAGATCTAGCTGGTCTGTTCAATATAGACAGTAGATCTAGCTGGTCTGTCATAATATAATAGAGACAGTAGATCTAGCTGGTCTGTCATATATAATAGAGACAGTAGATCTAGCTGGTCTGTCAAATGTGTATAAGAGAACATACAGAGAGTAGATCTAGCTGGTCTGTCATAATATATTAGAGACAGTAGATCTAGCTGGTCTGTCATAATATAATAGAGACAGTAGATCTAGCTGGTCTGTCATATTAATATAGATAGGATCGTCTACTATCTAGACCTTCTGCTTCGTAATATATGAGATATAGTAGATCTAGCTGGTCTGTCATAATATATAGAGACAGTAGATCTACTGGTCACAGTAGCATAATTCTTGAAATATAGGACTAGCTGGTCTGTCATATTAATAGAGCAGTAGATCTAGCTGGTTCTGTCTATAATATAGATAGCAGTATCTAGCTGGTCTAGCTGGTCTTCAATATCTATATAGAGACAGTAGATCTAGCTGGTCTGTCATATATAATAGAGACAGTAGATATACTGTCTGTATATGTAGAGATCATAGATCTATGAGTGACTGGTCTTCATATAATATAGACAGTAGATCTAGCTGGTCTGTCATAAATAATAGAGACAGTAGATCTAGCTGGTCTGTCATAATAAAATAGAGACAGTAGATCTAGCTGGTCTGTCATAATATAATAGAGATACAGTAGAGATCTAGCTGGTCTGTCATATATAATAGAGACAGTAGATCTAGCTGGTCTGTCATAATAATAGAGACAGTAGATCTAGCTGGTCTGTCATATATAATAGAGACAGTAGATCTAGCTGGTCTGTCATAATATAATAGAGACAGTAGATCTAGCTGGTCTGTCATAATATAATAGAGACAGTAGATCTAGCTGGTCTGTCATAATATAATAGAGACAGTAGATCTAGCTGGTCTGTCATAATATAATAGAGCAGTAAAATCTAGCTGGTCTGTCATAATATAATAGAGACAGTAGATCTAGCTGGTCTGTCATAATATAATAGAGACAGTAGATCTAGCTGGTCTGTCATAATATAATAGAGACAGTAGATCTAGCTGGTCTGTCATAATATAATAGAGACAGTAGATCTAGCTGGTCTGTCATATATAATAGAGACAGTAGATCTATGGGTCTT
>NW_022262446.1:0-27643 GCF_002021735.2 Oncorhynchus kisutch
TCTACTCCATCTCTATTATATTATGACAGACCAGCTAGATCTACTGTCTATTATATATGACAGACCAGCTAGATCTACTGTCTCTATTATATTATGACAGACCAGCTAGATCTACTGTTCTATTATATTTGACAGACCAGCTAGATCTACTGTCTCTATATTATGACAGACCAGCTAGAATCTACTGTCCTCTATTATAGTTATGACAGACAGCTAGATCTACTGTCTCTATTAATTATTAAGAACCGCTAGATCTACTGTCTCTATTATATTATGACAGACCAGCTAGATCTACTGTCTCTATTATACATGATGAAAGACCAGGCAAACTGTCTCTATTATATTATGACAGACCAGCTAGATCTACTGTCTATAATGTATTATGACAGACCAGCTAGATCTACTGTCTCTATTATATTATGACAGACCAGCTAGATCTACTGTCTCTATTATATTATGACACCAGCTAGATCTACTGTCTCTATTATTTATGACAGACCAGCTAGATCTACTGTCTCTATTATATTATGACAGACCAGCTAGATCTACTGTCTCTATTATATTATGACAGACCAGCAGCTAGATCTACTGTCTCTATTATATTATGACAGACCAGCTAGATCTACTGTCTCTATTATTTATGACAGACCAGCTAGATCTACTGTCTCTATTATATTATGACAGACCAGCTAGATATACTGTCTCTATTATATTATGACAGACCAGCTAGATCTACTGTCTCTATTATATTATGACAGACCAGCTAGATCTACTGTTCTATTATATTATAACAGACCATAGAATCTACTGTCTCTATATATTATGACAGACCAGCTAGATCTACTGTCTCTATTATATTATGACAGACCAGCTAGATCTACTGTCTCTATTATATTATGACAGACCAGCTAGATCTACTGTCTCTATTATATTATGACAGACCAGCTAGATCTACTGTCTCTATTATATTATGACAGACCAGCTAGATCTACTGTCTCTATTATATTATGACAGACCAGCTAGATCTACTGTCTCTATTATATTATGACAGACCAGCTAGATCTACTGTCTCTATTATATTATGACAGACCAGCTAGATCTACTGTCTCTATTATATTATGACAGACCAGCTAGATCTACTGTCTCTATTATTATGACAGACCAGCTAGATCTACTGTCTCTATTATATTATGACAGACCAGCTAGATCTACTGTCTCTATTATATTATGACAGACCAGCTAGATCTACTGTCTCTATTATATTATGACAGACCAGCTAGATCTACTGTCTCTATTATATTATGACAGACCAGCTAGATCTACTGTCTCTATTATATTATGACAGACCAGCTAGATCTACTGTCTCTATTATATTATGACAGACCAGCTAGATCTACTGTCTCTATTATATTATGACAGACCAGCTAGATCTACTGTCTCTATTATATTATGACAGACCAGCTAGATCTACTGTCTCTATTATATTATGACAGACCAGCTAGATCTACTGTCTCTATTATATTATGACAGACCAGCTAGATCTACTGTCTCTATTATATTATGACAGACCAGCTAGATCTACTGTCTCTATTATATTATGACAGACCAGCTAGATCTACTGTCTCTATTATATTATGACAGACCAGCTAGATCTACTGTCTCTATTATATTATGACAGACCAGCTAGATCTACTGTCTCTATTATATTATGACAGACCAGCTAGATCTACTGTCTCTATTATATTATGACAGACCAGCTAGATCTACTGTCTCTATTATATTATGACAGACCAGCTAGATCTACTGTCTCTATTATATTATGACAGACCAGCTAGATCTACTGTCTCTATTATATTATGACAGACCAGCTAGATCTACTGTCTCTATTATATTATGACAGACCAGCTAGATCTACTGTCTCTATTATATTATGACAGACCAGCTAGATCTACTGTCTCTATTATATTATGACAGACCAGCTAGATCTACTGTCTCTATTATATTATGACAGACCAGCTAGATCTACTGTCTCTATTATATTATGACAGACCAGCTAGATCTACTGTCTCTATTATATTATGACAGACCAGCTAGATCTACTGTCTCTATTATATTATGACAGACCAGCTAGATCTACTGTCTCTATTATATTATGACAGACCAGCTAGATCTACTGTCTCTATTATATTATGACAGACCAGCTAGATCTACTGTCTCTATTATATTATGACAGACCAGCTAGATCTACTGTCTCTATTATATTATGACAGACCAGCTAGATCTACTGTCTCTATTATATTATGACAGACCAGCTAGATCTACTGTCTCTATTATATTATGACAGACCAGCTAGATCTACTGTCTCTATTATATTATGACAGACCAGCTAGATCTACTGTCTCTATTATATTATGACAGACCAGCTAGATCTACTGTCTCTATTATATTATGACAGACCAGCTAGATCTACTGTCTCTATTATATTATGACAGACCAGCTAGATCTACTGTCTCTATTATATTATGACAGACCAGCTAGATCTACTGTCTCTATTATATTATGACAGACCAGCTAGATCTACTGTCTCTATTATATTATGACAGACCAGCTAGATCTACTGTCTCTATTATATTATGACAGACCAGCTAGATCTACTGTCTCTATTATATTATGACAGACCAGCTAGATCTACTGTCTCTATTATATTATGACAGACCAGCTAGATCTACTGTCTCTATTATATTATGACAGACCAGCTAGATCTACTGTCTCTATTATATTATGACAGACCAGCTAGATCTACTGTCTCTATTATATTATGACAGACCAGCTAGATCTACTGTCTCTATTATATTATGACAGACCAGCTAGATCTACTGTCTCTATTATATTATGACAGACCAGCTAGATCTACTGTCTCTATTATATTATGACAGACCAGCTAGATCTACTGTCTCTATTATATTATGACAGACCAGCTAGATCTACTGTCTCTATTATATTATGACAGACCAGCTAGATCTACTGTCTCTATTATATTATGACAGACCAGCTAGATCTACTGTCTCTATTATATTATGACAGACCAGCTAGATCTACTGTCTCTATTATATTATGACAGACCAGCTAGATCTACTGTCTCTATTATATTATGACAGACCAGCTAGATCTACTGTCTCTATTATATTATGACAGACCAGCTAGATCTACTGTCTCTATTATATTATGACAGACCAGCTAGATCTACTGTCTCTATTATATTATGACAGACCAGCTAGATCTACTGTCTCTATTATATTATGACAGACCAGCTAGATCTACTGTCTCTATTATATTATGACAGACCAGCTAGATCTACTGTCTCTATTATATTATGACAGACCAGCTAGATCTACTGTCTCTATTATATTATGACAGACCAGCTAGATCTACTGTCTCTATTATATTATGACAGACCAGCTAGATCTACTGTCTCTATTATATTATGACAGACCAGCTAGATCTACTGTCTCTATTATATTATGACAGACCAGCTAGATCTACTGTCTCTATTATATTATGACAGACCAGCTAGATCTACTGTCTCTATTATATTATGACAGACCAGCTAGATCTACTGTCTCTATTATATTATGACAGACCAGCTAGATCTACTGTCTCTATTATATTATGACAGACCAGCTAGATCTACTGTCTCTATTATATTATGACAGACCAGCTAGATCTACTGTCTCTATTATATTATGACAGACCAGCTAGATCTACTGTCTCTATTATATTATGACAGACCAGCTAGATCTACTGTCTCTATTATATTATGACAGACCAGCTAGATCTACTGTCTCTATTATATTATGACAGACCAGCTAGATCTACTGTCTCTATTATATTATGACAGACCAGCTAGATCTACTGTCTCTATTATATTATGACAGACCAGCTAGATCTACTGTCTCTATTATATATGACAGACCAGCTAGATCTACTGTCTCTATTATATTATGACAGACCAGCTAGATCTACTGTCTCTATTATATTATGACAGACCAGCTAGATCTACTGTCTCTATTATATTATGACAGACCAGCTAGATCTACTGTCTCTATTATATTATGACAGACCAGCTAGATCTACTGTCTCTATTATATTATGACAGACCAGCTAGATCTACTGTCTCTATTATATTATGACAGACCAGCTAGATCTACTGTCTCTATTATATTATGACAGACCAGCTAGATCTACTGTCTCTATTATATTATGACAGACCAGCTAGATCTACTGTCTCTATTATATTATGACAGACCAGCTAGATCTACTGTCTCTATTATATTATGACAGACCAGCTAGATCTACTGTCTCTATTATATTATGACAGACCAGCTAGATCTACTGTCTCTATTATATTATGACAGACCAGCTAGATCTACTGTCTCTATTATATTATGACAGACCAGCTAGATCTACTGTCTCTATTATATTATGACAGACCAGCTAGATCTACTGTCTCTATTATATTATGACAGACCAGCTAGATCTACTGTCTCTATTATATTATGACAGACCAGCTAGATCTACTGTCTCTATTATATTATGACAGACCAGCTAGATCTACTGTCTCTATTATATTATGACAGACCAGCTAGATCTACTGTCTCTATTATATTATGACAGACCAGCTAGATCTACTGTCTCTATTATATTATGACAGACCAGCTAGATCTACTGTCTCTATTATATTATGACAGACCAGCTAGATCTACTGTCTCTATTATATTATGACAGACCAGCTAGATCTACTGTCTCTATTATATTATGACAGACCAGCTAGATCTACTGTCTCTATTATATTATGACAGACCAGCTAGATCTACTGTCTCTATTATATTATGACAGACCAGCTAGATCTACTGTCTCTATTATATTATGACAGACCAGCTAGATCTACTGTCTCTATTATATTATGACAGACCAGCTAGATCTACTGTCTCTATTATATTATGACAGACCAGCTAGATCTACTGTCTCTATTATATTATGACAGACCAGCTAGATCTACTGTCTCTATTATATTATGACAGACCAGCTAGATCTACTGTCTCTATTATATTATGACAGACCAGCTAGATCTACTGTCTCTATTATATTATGACAGACCAGCTAGATCTACTGTCTCTATTATATTATGACAGACCAGCTAGATCTACTGTCTCTATTATATTATGACAGACCAGCTAGATCTACTGTCTCTATTATATTATGACAGACCAGCTAGATCTACTGTCTCTATTATATTATGACAGACCAGCTAGATCTACTGTCTCTATTATATTATGACAGACCAGCTAGATCTACTGTCTCTATTATATTATGACAGACCAGCTAGATCTACTGTCTCTATTATATTATGACAGACCAGCTAGATCTACTGTCTCTATTATATTATGACAGACCAGCTAGATCTACTGTCTCTATTATATTATGACAGACCAGCTAGATCTACTGTCTCTATTATATTATGACAGACCAGCTAGATCTACTGTCTCTATTATATTATGACAGACCAGCTAGATCTACTGTCTCTATTATATTATGACAGACCAGCTAGATCTACTGTCTCTATTATATTATGACAGACCAGCTAGATCTACTGTCTCTATTATATTATGACAGACCAGCTAGATCTACTGTCTCTATTATATTATGACAGACCAGCTAGATCTACTGTCTCTATTATATTATGACAGACCAGCTAGATCTACTGTCTCTATTATATTATGACAGACCAGCTAGATCTACTGTCTCTATTATATTATGACAGACCAGCTAGATCTACTGTCTCTATTATATTATGACAGACCAGCTAGATCTACTGTCTCTATTATATTATGACAGACCAGCTAGATCTACTGTCTCTATTATATTATGACAGACCAGCTAGATCTACTGTCTCTATTATATTATGACAGACCAGCTAGATCTACTGTCTCTATTATATTATGACAGACCAGCTAGATCTACTGTCTCTATTATATTATGACAGACCAGCTAGATCTACTGTCTCTATTATATTATGACAGACCAGCTAGATCTACTGTCTCTATTATATTATGACAGACCAGCTAGATCTACTGTCTCTATTATATTATGACAGACCAGCTAGATCTACTGTCTCTATTATATTATGACAGACCAGCTAGATCTACTGTCTCTATTATATTATGACAGACCAGCTAGATCTACTGTCTCTATTATATTATGACAGACCAGCTAGATCTACTGTCTCTATTATATTATGACAGACCAGCTAGATCTACTGTCTCTATTATATTATGACAGACCAGCTAGATCTACTGTCTCTATTATATTATGACAGACCAGCTAGATCTACTGTCTCTATTATATTATGACAGACCAGCTAGATCTACTGTCTCTATTATATTATGACAGACCAGCTAGATCTACTGTCTCTATTATATTATGACAGACCAGCTAGATCTACTGTCTCTATTATATTATGACAGACCAGCTAGATCTACTGTCTCTATTATATTATGACAGACCAGCTAGATCTACTGTCTCTATTATATTATGACAGACCAGCTAGATCTACTGTCTCTATTATATTATGACAGACCAGCTAGATCTACTGTCTCTATTATATTATGACAGACCAGCTAGATCTACTGTCTCTATTATATTATGACAGACCAGCTAGATCTACTGTCTCTATTATATTATGACAGACCAGCTAGATCTACTGTCTCTATTATATTATGACAGACCAGCTAGATCTACTGTCTCTATTATATTATGACAGACCAGCTAGATCTACTGTCTCTATTATATTATGACAGACCAGCTAGATCTACTGTCTCTATTATATTATGACAGACCAGCTAGATCTACTGTCTCTATTATATTATGACAGACCAGCTAGATCTACTGTCTCTATTATATTATGACAGACCAGCTAGATCTACTGTCTCTATTATATTATGACAGACCAGCTAGATCTACTGTCTCTATTATATTATGACAGACCAGCTAGATCTACTGTCTCTATTATATTATGACAGACCAGCTAGATCTACTGTCTCTATTATATTATGACAGACCAGCTAGATCTACTGTCTCTATTATATTATGACAGACCAGCTAGATCTACTGTCTCTATTATATTATGACAGACCAGCTAGATCTACTGTCTCTATTATATTATGACAGACCAGCTAGATCTACTGTCTCTATTATATTATGACAGACCAGCTAGATCTACTGTCTCTATTATATTATGACAGACCAGCTAGATCTACTGTCTCTATTATATTATGACAGACCAGCTAGATCTACTGTCTCTATTATATTATGACAGACCAGCTAGATCTACTGTCTCTATTATATTATGACAGACCAGCTAGATCTACTGTCTCTATTATATTATGACAGACCAGCTAGATCTACTGTCTCTATTATATTATGACAGACCAGCTAGATCTACTGTCTCTATTATATTATGACAGACCAGCTAGATCTACTGTCTCTATTATATTATGACAGACCAGCTAGATCTACTGTCTCTATTATATTATGACAGACCAGCTAGATCTACTGTCTCTATTATATTATGACAGACCAGCTAGATCTACTGTCTCTATTATATTATGACAGACCAGCTAGATCTACTGTCTCTATTATATTATGACAGACCAGCTAGATCTACTGTCTCTATTATATTATGACAGACCAGCTAGATCTACTGTCTCTATTATATTATGACAGACCAGCTAGATCTACTGTCTCTATTATATTATGACAGACCAGCTAGATCTACTGTCTCTATTATATTATGACAGACCAGCTAGATCTACTGTCTCTATTATATTATGACAGACCAGCTAGATCTACTGTCTCTATTATATTATGACAGACCAGCTAGATCTACTGTCTCTATTATATTATGACAGACCAGCTAGATCTACTGTCTCTATTATATTATGACAGACCAGCTAGATCTACTGTCTCTATTATATTATGACAGACCAGCTAGATCTACTGTCTCTATTATATTATGACAGACCAGCTAGATCTACTGTCTCTATTATATTATGACAGACCAGCTAGATCTACTGTCTCTATTATATTATGACAGACCAGCTAGATCTACTGTCTCTATTATATTATGACAGACCAGCTAGATCTACTGTCTCTATTATATTATGACAGACCAGCTAGATCTACTGTCTCTATTATATTATGACAGACCAGCTAGATCTACTGTCTCTATTATATTATGACAGACCAGCTAGATCTACTGTCTCTATTATATTATGACAGACCAGCTAGATCTACTGTCTCTATTATATTATGACAGACCAGCTAGATCTACTGTCTCTATTATATTATGACAGACCAGCTAGATCTACTGTCTCTATTATATTATGACAGACCAGCTAGATCTACTGTCTCTATTATATTATGACAGACCAGCTAGATCTACTGTCTCTATTATATTATGACAGACCAGCTAGATCTACTGTCTCTATTATATTATGACAGACCAGCTAGATCTACTGTCTCTATTATATTATGACAGACCAGCTAGATCTACTGTCTCTATTATATTATGACAGACCAGCTAGATCTACTGTCTCTATTATATTATGACAGACCAGCTAGATCTACTGTCTCTATTATATTATGACAGACCAGCTAGATCTACTGTCTCTATTATATTATGACAGACCAGCTAGATCTACTGTCTCTATTATATTATGACAGACCAGCTAGATCTACTGTCTCTATTATATTATGACAGACCAGCTAGATCTACTGTCTCTATTATATTATGACAGACCAGCTAGATCTACTGTCTCTATTATATTATGACAGACCAGCTAGATCTACTGTCTCTATTATATTATGACAGACCAGCTAGATCTACTGTCTCTATTATATTATGACAGACCAGCTAGATCTACTGTCTCTATTATATTATGACAGACCAGCTAGATCTACTGTCTCTATTATATTATGACAGACCAGCTAGATCTACTGTCTCTATTATATTATGACAGACCAGCTAGATCTACTGTCTCTATTATATTATGACAGACCAGCTAGATCTACTGTCTCTATTATATTATGACAGACCAGCTAGATCTACTGTCTCTATTATATTATGACAGACCAGCTAGATCTACTGTCTCTATTATATTATGACAGACCAGCTAGATCTACTGTCTCTATTATATTATGACAGACCAGCTAGATCTACTGTCTCTATTATATTATGACAGACCAGCTAGATCTACTGTCTCTATTATATTATGACAGACCAGCTAGATCTACTGTCTCTATTATATTATGACAGACCAGCTAGATCTACTGTCTCTATTATATTATGACAGACCAGCTAGATCTACTGTCTCTATTATATTATGACAGACCAGCTAGATCTACTGTCTCTATTATATTATGACAGACCAGCTAGATCTACTGTCTCTATTATATTATGACAGACCAGCTAGATCTACTGTCTCTATTATATTATGACAGACCAGCTAGATCTACTGTCTCTATTATATTATGACAGACCAGCTAGATCTACTGTCTCTATTATATTATGACAGACCAGCTAGATCTACTGTCTCTATTATATTATGACAGACCAGCTAGATCTACTGTCTCTATTATATTATGACAGACCAGCTAGATCTACTGTCTCTATTATATTATGACAGACCAGCTAGATCTACTGTCTCTATTATATTATGACAGACCAGCTAGATCTACTGTCTCTATTATATTATGACAGACCAGCTAGATCTACTGTCTCTATTATATTATGACAGACCAGCTAGATCTACTGTCTCTATTATATTATGACAGACCAGCTAGATCTACTGTCTCTATTATATTATGACAGACCAGCTAGATCTACTGTCTCTATTATATTATGACAGACCAGCTAGATCTACTGTCTCTATTATATTATGACAGACCAGCTAGATCTACTGTCTCTATTATATTATGACAGACCAGCTAGATCTACTGTCTCTATTATATTATGACAGACCAGCTAGATCTACTGTCTCTATTATATTATGACAGACCAGCTAGATCTACTGTCTCTATTATATTATGACAGACCAGCTAGATCTACTGTCTCTATTATATTATGACAGACCAGCTAGATCTACTGTCTCTATTATATTATGACAGACCAGCTAGATCTACTGTCTCTATTATATTATGACAGACCAGCTAGATCTACTGTCTCTATTATATTATGACAGACCAGCTAGATCTACTGTCTCTATTATATTATGACAGACCAGCTAGATCTACTGTCTCTATTATATTATGACAGACCAGCTAGATCTACTGTCTCTATTATATTATGACAGACCAGCTAGATCTACTGTCTCTATTATATTATGACAGACCAGCTAGATCTACTGTCTCTATTATATTATGACAGACCAGCTAGATCTACTGTCTCTATTATATTATGACAGACCAGCTAGATCTACTGTCTCTATTATATTATGACAGACCAGCTAGATCTACTGTCTCTATTATATTATGACAGACCAGCTAGATCTACTGTCTCTATTATATTATGACAGACCAGCTAGATCTACTGTCTCTATTATATTATGACAGACCAGCTAGATCTACTGTCTCTATTATATTATGACAGACCAGCTAGATCTACTGTCTCTATTATATTATGACAGACCAGCTAGATCTACTGTCTCTATTATATTATGACAGACCAGCTAGATCTACTGTCTCTATTATATTATGACAGACCAGCTAGATCTACTGTCTCTATTATATTATGACAGACCAGCTAGATCTACTGTCTCTATTATATTATGACAGACCAGCTAGATCTACTGTCTCTATTATATTATGACAGACCAGCTAGATCTACTGTCTCTATTATATTATGACAGACCAGCTAGATCTACTGTCTCTATTATATTATGACAGACCAGCTAGATCTACTGTCTCTATTATATTATGACAGACCAGCTAGATCTACTGTCTCTATTATATTATGACAGACCAGCTAGATCTACTGTCTCTATTATATTATGACAGACCAGCTAGATCTACTGTCTCTATTATATTATGACAGACCAGCTAGATCTACTGTCTCTATTATATTATGACAGACCAGCTAGATCTACTGTCTCTATTATATTATGACAGACCAGCTAGATCTACTGTCTCTATTATATTATGACAGACCAGCTAGATCTACTGTCTCTATTATATTATGACAGACCAGCTAGATCTACTGTCTCTATTATATTATGACAGACCAGCTAGATCTACTGTCTCTATTATATTATGACAGACCAGCTAGATCTACTGTCTCTATTATATTATGACAGACCAGCTAGATCTACTGTCTCTATTATATTATGACAGACCAGCTAGATCTACTGTCTCTATTATATTATGACAGACCAGCTAGATCTACTGTCTCTATTATATTATGACAGACCAGCTAGATCTACTGTCTCTATTATATTATGACAGACCAGCTAGATCTACTGTCTCTATTATATTATGACAGACCAGCTAGATCTACTGTCTCTATTATATTATGACAGACCAGCTAGATCTACTGTCTCTATTATATTATGACAGACCAGCTAGATCTACTGTCTCTATTATATTATGACAGACCAGCTAGATCTACTGTCTCTATTATATTATGACAGACCAGCTAGATCTACTGTCTCTATTATATTATGACAGACCAGCTAGATCTACTGTCTCTATTATATTATGACAGACCAGCTAGATCTACTGTCTCTATTATATTATGACAGACCAGCTAGATCTACTGTCTCTATTATATTATGACAGACCAGCTAGATCTACTGTCTCTATTATATTATGACAGACCAGCTAGATCTACTGTCTCTATTATATTATGACAGACCAGCTAGATCTACTGTCTCTATTATATTATGACAGACCAGCTAGATCTACTGTCTCTATTATATTATGACAGACCAGCTAGATCTACTGTCTCTATTATATTATGACAGACCAGCTAGATCTACTGTCTCTATTATATTATGACAGACCAGCTAGATCTACTGTCTCTATTATATTATGACAGACCAGCTAGATCTACTGTCTCTATTATATTATGACAGACCAGCTAGATCTACTGTCTCTATTATATTATGACAGACCAGCTAGATCTACTGTCTCTATTATATTATGACAGACCAGCTAGATCTACTGTCTCTATTATATTATGACAGACCAGCTAGATCTACTGTCTCTATTATATTATGACAGACCAGCTAGATCTACTGTCTCTATTATATTATGACAGACCAGCTAGATCTACTGTCTCTATTATATTATGACAGACCAGCTAGATCTACTGTCTCTATTATATTATGACAGACCAGCTAGATCTACTGTCTCTATTATATTATGACAGACCAGCTAGATCTACTGTCTCTATTATATTATGACAGACCAGCTAGATCTACTGTCTCTATTATATTATGACAGACCAGCTAGATCTACTGTCTCTATTATATTATGACAGACCAGCTAGATCTACTGTCTCTATTATATTATGACAGACCAGCTAGATCTACTGTCTCTATTATATTATGACAGACCAGCTAGATCTACTGTCTCTATTATATTATGACAGACCAGCTAGATCTACTGTCTCTATTATATTATGACAGACCAGCTAGATCTACTGTCTCTATTATATTATGACAGACCAGCTAGATCTACTGTCTCTATTATATTATGACAGACCAGCTAGATCTACTGTCTCTATTATATTATGACAGACCAGCTAGATCTACTGTCTCTATTATATTATGACAGACCAGCTAGATCTACTGTCTCTATTATATTATGACAGACCAGCTAGATCTACTGTCTCTATTATATTATGACAGACCAGCTAGATCTACTGTCTCTATTATATTATGACAGACCAGCTAGATCTACTGTCTCTATTATATTATGACAGACCAGCTAGATCTACTGTCTCTATTATATTATGACAGACCAGCTAGATCTACTGTCTCTATTATATTATGACAGACCAGCTAGATCTACTGTCTCTATTATATTATGACAGACCAGCTAGATCTACTGTCTCTATTATATTATGACAGACCAGCTAGATCTACTGTCTCTATTATATTATGACAGACCAGCTAGATCTACTGTCTCTATTATATTATGACAGACCAGCTAGATCTACTGTCTCTATTATATTATGACAGACCAGCTAGATCTACTGTCTCTATTATATTATGACAGACCAGCTAGATCTACTGTCTCTATTATATTATGACAGACCAGCTAGATCTACTGTCTCTATTATATTATGACAGACCAGCTAGATCTACTGTCTCTATTATATTATGACAGACCAGCTAGATCTACTGTCTCTATTATATTATGACAGACCAGCTAGATCTACTGTCTCTATTATATTATGACAGACCAGCTAGATCTACTGTCTCTATTATATTATGACAGACCAGCTAGATCTACTGTCTCTATTATATTATGACAGACCAGCTAGATCTACTGTCTCTATTATATTATGACAGACCAGCTAGATCTACTGTCTCTATTATATTATGACAGACCAGCTAGATCTACTGTCTCTATTATATTATGACAGACCAGCTAGATCTACTGTCTCTATTATATTATGACAGACCAGCTAGATCTACTGTCTCTATTATATTATGACAGACCAGCTAGATCTACTGTCTCTATTATATTATGACAGACCAGCTAGATCTACTGTCTCTATTATATTATGACAGACCAGCTAGATCTACTGTCTCTATTATATTATGACAGACCAGCTAGATCTACTGTCTCTATTATATTATGACAGACCAGCTAGATCTACTGTCTCTATTATATTATGACAGACCAGCTAGATCTACTGTCTCTATTATATTATGACAGACCAGCTAGATCTACTGTCTCTATTATATTATGACAGACCAGCTAGATCTACTGTCTCTATTATATTATGACAGACCAGCTAGATCTACTGTCTCTATTATATTATGACAGACCAGCTAGATCTACTGTCTCTATTATATTATGACAGACCAGCTAGATCTACTGTCTCTATTATATTATGACAGACCAGCTAGATCTACTGTCTCTATTATATTATGACAGACCAGCTAGATCTACTGTCTCTATTATATTATGACAGACCAGCTAGATCTACTGTCTCTATTATATTATGACAGACCAGCTAGATCTACTGTCTCTATTATATTATGACAGACCAGCTAGATCTACTGTCTCTATTATATTATGACAGACCAGCTAGATCTACTGTCTCTATTATATTATGACAGACCAGCTAGATCTACTGTCTCTATTATATTATGACAGACCAGCTAGATCTACTGTCTCTATTATATTATGACAGACCAGCTAGATCTACTGTCTCTATTATATTATGACAGACCAGCTAGATCTACTGTCTCTATTATATTATGACAGACCAGCTAGATCTACTGTCTCTATTATATTATGACAGACCAGCTAGATCTACTGTCTCTATTATATTATGACAGACCAGCTAGATCTACTGTCTCTATTATATTATGACAGACCAGCTAGATCTACTGTCTCTATTATATTATGACAGACCAGCTAGATCTACTGTCTCTATTATATTATGACAGACCAGCTAGATCTACTGTCTCTATTATATTATGACAGACCAGCTAGATCTACTGTCTCTATTATATTATGACAGACCAGCTAGATCTACTGTCTCTATTATATTATGACAGACCAGCTAGATCTACTGTCTCTATTATATTATGACAGACCAGCTAGATCTACTGTCTCTATTATATTATGACAGACCAGCTAGATCTACTGTCTCTATTATATTATGACAGACCAGCTAGATCTACTGTCTCTATTATATTATGACAGACCAGCTAGATCTACTGTCTCTATTATATTATGACAGACCAGCTAGATCTACTGTCTCTATTATATTATGACAGACCAGCTAGATCTACTGTCTCTATTATATTATGACAGACCAGCTAGATCTACTGTCTCTATTATATTATGACAGACCAGCTAGATCTACTGTCTCTATTATATTATGACAGACCAGCTAGATCTACTGTCTCTATTATATTATGACAGACCAGCTAGATCTACTGTCTCTATTATATTATGACAGACCAGCTAGATCTACTGTCTCTATTATATTATGACAGACCAGCTAGATCTACTGTCTCTATTATATTATGACAGACCAGCTAGATCTACTGTCTCTATTATATTATGACAGACCAGCTAGATCTACTGTCTCTATTATATTATGACAGACCAGCTAGATCTACTGTCTCTATTATATTATGACAGACCAGCTAGATCTACTGTCTCTATTATATTATGACAGACCAGCTAGATCTACTGTCTCTATTATATTATGACAGACCAGCTAGATCTACTGTCTCTATTATATTATGACAGACCAGCTAGATCTACTGTCTCTATTATATTATGACAGACCAGCTAGATCTACTGTCTCTATTATATTATGACAGACCAGCTAGATCTACTGTCTCTATTATATTATGACAGACCAGCTAGATCTACTGTCTCTATTATATTATGACAGACCAGCTAGATCTACTGTCTCTATTATATTATGACAGACCAGCTAGATCTACTGTCTCTATTATATTATGACAGACCAGCTAGATCTACTGTCTCTATTATATTATGACAGACCAGCTAGATCTACTGTCTCTATTATATTATGACAGACCAGCTAGATCTACTGTCTCTATTATATTATGACAGACCAGCTAGATCTACTGTCTCTATTATATTATGACAGACCAGCTAGATCTACTGTCTCTATTATATTATGACAGACCAGCTAGATCTACTGTCTCTATTATATTATGACAGACCAGCTAGATCTACTGTCTCTATTATATTATGACAGACCAGCTAGATCTACTGTCTCTATTATATTATGACAGACCAGCTAGATCTACTGTCTCTATTATATTATGACAGACCAGCTAGATCTACTGTCTCTATTATATTATGACAGACCAGCTAGATCTACTGTCTCTATTATATTATGACAGACCAGCTAGATCTACTGTCTCTATTATATTATGACAGACCAGCTAGATCTACTGTCTCTATTATATTATGACAGACCAGCTAGATCTACTGTCTCTATTATATTATGACAGACCAGCTAGATCTACTGTCTCTATTATATTATGACAGACCAGCTAGATCTACTGTCTCTATTATATTATGACAGACCAGCTAGATCTACTGTCTCTATTATATTATGACAGACCAGCTAGATCTACTGTCTCTATTATATTATGACAGACCAGCTAGATCTACTGTCTCTATTATATTATGACAGACCAGCTAGATCTACTGTCTCTATTATATTATGACAGACCAGCTAGATCTACTGTCTCTATTATATTATGACAGACCAGCTAGATCTACTGTCTCTATTATATTATGACAGACCAGCTAGATCTACTGTCTCTATTATATTATGACAGACCAGCTAGATCTACTGTCTCTATTATATTATGACAGACCAGCTAGATCTACTGTCTCTATTATATTATGACAGACCAGCTAGATCTACTGTCTCTATTATATTATGACAGACCAGCTAGATCTACTGTCTCTATTATATTATGACAGACCAGCTAGATCTACTGTCTCTATTATATTATGACAGACCAGCTAGATCTACTGTCTCTATTATATTATGACAGACCAGCTAGATCTACTGTCTCTATTATATTATGACAGACCAGCTAGATCTACTGTCTCTATTATATTATGACAGACCAGCTAGATCTACTGTCTCTATTATATTATGACAGACCAGCTAGATCTACTGTCTCTATTATATTATGACAGACCAGCTAGATCTACTGTCTCTATTATATTATGACAGACCAGCTAGATCTACTGTCTCTATTATATTATGACAGACCAGCTAGATCTACTGTCTCTATTATATTATGACAGACCAGCTAGATCTACTGTCTCTATTATATTATGACAGACCAGCTAGATCTACTGTCTCTATTATATTATGACAGACCAGCTAGATCTACTGTCTCTATTATATTATGACAGACCAGCTAGATCTACTGTCTCTATTATATTATGACAGACCAGCTAGATCTACTGTCTCTATTATATTATGACAGACCAGCTAGATCTACTGTCTCTATTATATTATGACAGACCAGCTAGATCTACTGTCTCTATTATATTATGACAGACCAGCTAGATCTACTGTCTCTATTATATTATGACAGACCAGCTAGATCTACTGTCTCTATTATATTATGACAGACCAGCTAGATCTACTGTCTCTATTATATTATGACAGACCAGCTAGATCTACTGTCTCTATTATATTATGACAGACCAGCTAGATCTACTGTCTCTATTATATTATGACAGACCAGCTAGATCTACTGTCTCTATTATATTATGACAGACCAGCTAGATCTACTGTCTCTATTATATTATGACAGACCAGCTAGATCTACTGTCTCTATTATATTATGACAGACCAGCTAGATCTACTGTCTCTATTATATTATGACAGACCAGCTAGATCTACTGTCTCTATTATATTATGACAGACCAGCTAGATCTACTGTCTCTATTATATTATGACAGACCAGCTAGATCTACTGTCTCTATTATATTATGACAGACCAGCTAGATCTACTGTCTCTATTATATTATGACAGACCAGCTAGATCTACTGTCTCTATTATATTATGACAGACCAGCTAGATCTACTGTCTCTATTATATTATGACAGACCAGCTAGATCTACTGTCTCTATTATATTATGACAGACCAGCTAGATCTACTGTCTCTATTATATTATGACAGACCAGCTAGATCTACTGTCTCTATTATATTATGACAGACCAGCTAGATCTACTGTCTCTATTATATTATGACAGACCAGCTAGATCTACTGTCTCTATTATATTATGACAGACCAGCTAGATCTACTGTCTCTATTATATTATGACAGACCAGCTAGATCTACTGTCTCTATTATATTATGACAGACCAGCTAGATCTACTGTCTCTATTATATTATGACAGACCAGCTAGATCTACTGTCTCTATTATATTATGACAGACCAGCTAGATCTACTGTCTCTATTATATTATGACAGACCAGCTAGATCTACTGTCTCTATTATATTATGACAGACCAGCTAGATCTACTGTCTCTATTATATTATGACAGACCAGCTAGATCTACTGTCTCTATTATATTATGACAGACCAGCTAGATCTACTGTCTCTATTATATTATGACAGACCAGCTAGATCTACTGTCTCTATTATATTATGACAGACCAGCTAGATCTACTGTCTCTATTATATTATGACAGACCAGCTAGATCTACTGTCTCTATTATATTATGACAGACCAGCTAGATCTACTGTCTCTATTATATTATGACAGACCAGCTAGATCTACTGTCTCTATTATATTATGACAGACCAGCTAGATCTACTGTCTCTATTATATTATGACAGACCAGCTAGATCTACTGTCTCTATTATATTATGACAGACCAGCTAGATCTACTGTCTCTATTATATTATGACAGACCAGCTAGATCTACTGTCTCTATTATATTATGACAGACCAGCTAGATCTACTGTCTCTATTATATTATGACAGACCAGCTAGATCTACTGTCTCTATTATATTATGACAGACCAGCTAGATCTACTGTCTCTATTATATTATGACAGACCAGCTAGATCTACTGTCTCTATTATATTATGACAGACCAGCTAGATCTACTGTCTCTATTATATTATGACAGACCAGCTAGATCTACTGTCTCTATTATATTATGACAGACCAGCTAGATCTACTGTCTCTATTATATTATGACAGACCAGCTAGATCTACTGTCTCTATTATATTATGACAGACCAGCTAGATCTACTGTCTCTATTATATTATGACAGACCAGCTAGATCTACTGTCTCTATTATATTATGACAGACCAGCTAGATCTACTGTCTCTATTATATTATGACAGACCAGCTAGATCTACTGTCTCTATTATATTATGACAGACCAGCTAGATCTACTGTCTCTATTATATTATGACAGACCAGCTAGATCTACTGTCTCTATTATATTATGACAGACCAGCTAGATCTACTGTCTCTATTATATTATGACAGACCAGCTAGATCTACTGTCTCTATTATATTATGACAGACCAGCTAGATCTACTGTCTCTATTATATTATGACAGACCAGCTAGATCTACTGTCTCTATTATATTATGACAGACCAGCTAGATCTACTGTCTCTATTATATTATGACAGACCAGCTAGATCTACTGTCTCTATTATATTATGACAGACCAGCTAGATCTACTGTCTCTATTATATTATGACAGACCAGCTAGATCTACTGTCTCTATTATATTATGACAGACCAGCTAGATCTACTGTCTCTATTATATTATGACAGACCAGCTAGATCTACTGTCTCTATTATATTATGACAGACCAGCTAGATCTACTGTCTCTATTATATTATGACAGACCAGCTAGATCTACTGTCTCTATTATATTATGACAGACCAGCTAGATCTACTGTCTCTATTATATTATGACAGACCAGCTAGATCTACTGTCTCTATTATATTATGACAGACCAGCTAGATCTACTGTCTCTATTATATTATGACAGACCAGCTAGATCTACTGTCTCTATTATATTATGACAGACCAGCTAGATCTACTGTCTCTATTATATTATGACAGACCAGCTAGATCTACTGTCTCTATTATATTATGACAGACCAGCTAGATCTACTGTCTCTATTATATTATGACAGACCAGCTAGATCTACTGTCTCTATTATATTATGACAGACCAGCTAGATCTACTGTCTCTATTATATTATGACAGACCAGCTAGATCTACTGTCTCTATTATATTATGACAGACCAGCTAGATCTACTGTCTCTATTATATTATGACAGACCAGCTAGATCTACTGTCTCTATTATATTATGACAGACCAGCTAGATCTACTGTCTCTATTATATTATGACAGACCAGCTAGATCTACTGTCTCTATTATATTATGACAGACCAGCTAGATCTACTGTCTCTATTATATTATGACAGACCAGCTAGATCTACTGTCTCTATTATATTATGACAGACCAGCTAGATCTACTGTCTCTATTATATTATGACAGACCAGCTAGATCTACTGTCTCTATTATATTATGACAGACCAGCTAGATCTACTGTCTCTATTATATTATGACAGACCAGCTAGATCTACTGTCTCTATTATATTATGACAGACCAGCTAGATCTACTGTCTCTATTATATTATGACAGACCAGCTAGATCTACTGTCTCTATTATATTATGACAGACCAGCTAGATCTACTGTCTCTATTATATTATGACAGACCAGCTAGATCTACTGTCTCTATTATATTATGACAGACCAGCTAGATCTACTGTCTCTATTATATTATGACAGACCAGCTAGATCTACTGTCTCTATTATATTATGACAGACCAGCTAGATCTACTGTCTCTATTATATTATGACAGACCAGCTAGATCTACTGTCTCTATTATATTATGACAGACCAGCTAGATCTACTGTCTCTATTATATTATGACAGACCAGCTAGATCTACTGTCTCTATTATATTATGACAGACCAGCTAGATCTACTGTCTCTATTATATTATGACAGACCAGCTAGATCTACTGTCTCTATTATATTATGACAGACCAGCTAGATCTACTGTCTCTATTATATTATGACAGACCAGCTAGATCTACTGTCTCTATTATATTATGACAGACCAGCTAGATCTACTGTCTCTATTATATTATGACAGACCAGCTAGATCTACTGTCTCTATTATATTATGACAGACCAGCTAGATCTACTGTCTCTATTATATTATGACAGACCAGCTAGATCTACTGTCTCTATTATATTATGACAGACCAGCTAGATCTACTGTCTCTATTATATTATGACAGACCAGCTAGATCTACTGTCTCTATTATATTATGACAGACCAGCTAGATCTACTGTCTCTATTATATTATGACAGACCAGCTAGATCTACTGTCTCTATTATATTATGACAGACCAGCTAGATCTACTGTCTCTATTATATTATGACAGACCAGCTAGATCTACTGTCTCTATTATATTATGACAGACCAGCTAGATCTACTGTCTCTATTATATTATGACAGACCAGCTAGATCTACTGTCTCTATTATATTATGACAGACCAGCTAGATCTACTGTCTCTATTATATTATGACAGACCAGCTAGATCTACTGTCTCTATTATATTATGACAGACCAGCTAGATCTACTGTCTCTATTATATTATGACAGACCAGCTAGATCTACTGTCTCTATTATATTATGACAGACCAGCTAGATCTACTGTCTCTATTATATTATGACAGACCAGCTAGATCTACTGTCTCTATTATATTATGACAGACCAGCTAGATCTACTGTCTCTATTATATTATGACAGACCAGCTAGATCTACTGTCTCTATTATATTATGACAGACCAGCTAGATCTACTGTCTCTATTATATTATGACAGACCAGCTAGATCTACTGTCTCTATTATATTATGACAGACCAGCTAGATCTACTGTCTCTATTATATTATGACAGACCAGCTAGATCTACTGTCTCTATTATATTATGACAGACCAGCTAGATCTACTGTCTCTATTATATTATGACAGACCAGCTAGATCTACTGTCTCTATTATATTATGACAGACCAGCTAGATCTACTGTCTCTATTATATTATGACAGACCAGCTAGATCTACTGTCTCTATTATATTATGACAGACCAGCTAGATCTACTGTCTCTATTATATTATGACAGACCAGCTAGATCTACTGTCTCTATTATATTATGACAGACCAGCTAGATCTACTGTCTCTATTATATTATGACAGACCAGCTAGATCTACTGTCTCTATTATATTATGACAGACCAGCTAGATCTACTGTCTCTATTATATTATGACAGACCAGCTAGATCTACTGTCTCTATTATATTATGACAGACCAGCTAGATCTACTGTCTCTATTATATTATGACAGACCAGCTAGATCTACTGTCTCTATTATATTATGACAGACCAGCTAGATCTACTGTCTCTATTATATTATGACAGACCAGCTAGATCTACTGTCTCTATTATATTATGACAGACCAGCTAGATCTACTGTCTCTATTATATTATGACAGACCAGCTAGATCTACTGTCTCTATTATATTATGACAGACCAGCTAGATCTACTGTCTCTATTATATTATGACAGACCAGCTAGATCTACTGTCTCTATTATATTATGACAGACCAGCTAGATCTACTGTCTCTATTATATTATGACAGACCAGCTAGATCTACTGTCTCTATTATATTATGACAGACCAGCTAGATCTACTGTCTCTATTATATTATGACAGACCAGCTAGATCTACTGTCTCTATTATATTATGACAGACCAGCTAGATCTACTGTCTCTATTATATTATGACAGACCAGCTAGATCTACTGTCTCTATTATATTATGACAGACCAGCTAGATCTACTGTCTCTATTATATTATGACAGACCAGCTAGATCTACTGTCTCTATTATATTATGACAGACCAGCTAGATCTACTGTCTCTATTATATTATGACAGACCAGCTAGATCTACTGTCTCTATTATATTATGACAGACCAGCTAGATCTACTGTCTCTATTATATTATGACAGACCAGCTAGATCTACTGTCTCTATTATATTATGACAGACCAGCTAGATCTACTGTCTCTATTATATTATGACAGACCAGCTAGATCTACTGTCTCTATTATATTATGACAGACAAGCTAGATCTACTGTCTCTATTATATATGACAGATTATTATTATTTTATTTTTTTATTTCACCTTTATTTAACCAGGTAGGCTAGTTGAGACAAGTTCTCATTTGCAACTGCGACCTGGCCAAGATAAAGCATAGCAGTGTGAGCATACAACAAAGAGTTACACATGGAGTAAACAATTAACAAGTCAATAACACAGTAGAAAACGAAGGGGGGTCTATATACAATGTGTGCAAAAGGCATGAGGAGGTAGGCAAATAATTACAATTTTGCAGATTAACACTGGAGTGATAAAAGATCAGATGGTCATGTACAGGTAGAGATATTGGTGTGCAGAAGAGCAGAAAAGTAAATAAATAAAAACAGTACGGGGATGAGGTAGGTGAAAAGGGTGGGCTATTTACCAATAGACTATGTACAGCTGCAGCGATCGGTTAGCTGCTCAGATAGCTGATGTTTGAAGTTGGTGAGGGAGATAAAAGTCTCCAACTTCAGCGATTTTTGCAATTCGTTCCAGTCACAGGCAGCAGAGTACTGGAACGAAAGGCGGCCAAATGAGGTGTTGGCTTTAGGGATGATCAGTGAGATACACCTGCTGGAGCGCGTGCTACGGATGGGTGTTGCCATCGTGACCAGTGAGCTGAGATAAGGCGGAGCTTTACCTAGCATAGACTTGTAGATGACCTGGAGCCAGTGGGTCTGGCGACGAATATGTAGCGAGGGCCAGCCGACTAGAGCATACAAGTCGCAGTGGTGGGTAGTATAAGGTGCTTTAGTGACAAAACGGATGGCACTGTGATAGACTGCATCCAGTTTGCTGAGTAGAGTGTTGGAAGCCATTTTGTAGATGACATCGCCGAAGTCGAGGATCGGTAGGATAGTCAGTTTTACTAGGGTAAGCTTGGCGGCTTGAGTGAAGGAGGCTTTGTTGCGGAATAGAAAGCCGACTCTTGATTTGATTTTCGATTGGAGATGTTTGATATGAGTCTGGAAGGAGAGTTTGCAGTCTAGCCAGACACCTAGGTACTTATAGACGTCCACATATTCTAGGTCGGAACCATCCAGGGTGGTGATGCTAGTCGGGCATGCAGGTGCAGGCAGCGACCGGTTGAAAAGCATGCATTTGGTTTTACTAGCGTTTAAGAGCAGTTGGAGGCCACGGAAGGAGTGTTGTATGGCATTGAAGCTTGTTTGGAGGTTAGATAGCACAGTGTCCAAAGACGGGCCGAAAGTATATAGAATGGTGTCGTCTGCGTAGAGGTGGATCAGGGAATCGCCCGCAGCAAGAGCAACATCATTGATATACACAGAGAAAAGAGTCGGCCCGAGAATTGAACCCTGTGGCACCCCCATAGAGACTGCCAGAGGACCGGACAGCATGCCCTCCGATTTGACACACTGAACTCTGTCTGCAAAGTAATTGGTGAACCAGGCAAGGCAGTCATCCGAAAAACCGAGGCTACTGAGTCTGCCGATAAGAATATGGTGATTGACAGAGTCGAAAGCCTTGGCAAGGTCGATGAAGACGGCTGCACAGTACTGTCTTTTATCGATGGCGGTTATGATGTCGTTTAGTACCTTGAGTGTGGCTGAGGTGCACCCATGACCGGCTCGGAAACCAGATTGCACAGCGGAGAAGGTACGGTGGGATTCGAGATGGTCAGTGACCTGTTTGTTGACTTGGCTTTCGAAGACCTTAGATAGGCAGGGCAGGATGGATATAGGTCTGTAACAGTTTGGGTCCAGGGTGTCTCCCCCTTTGAAGAGGGGGATGACTGCGGCAGCTTTCCAATCCTTGGGGATCTCAGACGAGATGAAAGAGAGGTTGAACAGGCTGGTAATAGGGGTTGCGACAATGGTGGCAGATAGTTTCAGAAATAGAGGGTCCAGATTGTCAAGCCCAGCTGATTTGTACGGGTCCAGGTTTTGCAGCTCTTTCAGAACATCTGCTATCTGGATTTGGGTAAAGGAGAACCTGGAGAGGCTTGGGCGAGGAGCTGCGGGGGGGGCGGAGCTGTTGGCCGAGGTTGAAGTAGCCAGGCGGAAGGCATGGCCAGCCGTTGAGAAATGCTTATTGAAGTTTTCGATAATCATGGATTTATCAGTGGTGACCGTGTTACCTAGCCTCAGTGCAGTGGGCAGCTGGGAGGAGGTGCTCTTGTTCTCCATGGACTTCACAGTGTCCCAGAACTTTTTGGAGTTGGAGCTACAGGATGCAAACTTCTGCCTGAAGAAGCTGGCCTTAGCTTTCCTGACTGACTGCGTGTATTGGTTCCGGACTTCCCTGAACAGTTGCATATCACGGGGACTATTCGATGCTATTGCAGTCCGCCACAGGATGTTTTTGTGCTGGTCGAGGGCAGTCAGGTCTGGGGTGAACCAAGGGCTGTATCTGTTCTTAGTTCTGCATTTTTTGAACGGAGCATGCTTATCTAAAATGGTGAGGAAGTTACTTTTAAAGAATGACCAGGCATCCTCAACTGACGGGATGAGGTCAATGTCCTTCCAGGATACCCGGGCCAGGTCGATTAGAAAGGCCTGCTCACAGAAGTGTTTTAGGGAGCGTTTGACAGTGATGAGGGGTGGTCGTTTGACTGCGGCTCCGTAGCGGATACAGGCAATGAGGCAGTGATCGCTGAGATCCTGGTTGAAGACAGCGGAGGTGTATTTGGAGGGCCAGTTGGTCAGGATGACGTCTATGAGGGTGCCCTTGTTTACAGAGTTAGGGTTGTACCTGGTGGGTTCCTTGATGATTTGTGTGAGATTGAGGGCATCTAGCTTAGATTGTAGGACTGGCGGGGTGTTAAGCATATCCCAGTTTAGGTCACCTAACAGAACAAACTCTGAAGCTAGATGGGGGGCGATCAATTCACAAATGGTGTCCAGGGCACAGCTGGGAGCTGAGGGGGGTCGGTAGCAGGCGGCAACCGTGAGAGACTTATTTCTGGAGAGAGTAATTTTCAAAATTAGTAGTTCGAACTGTTTGGGTATGGACCTGGAAAGTATGACATTACTTTGCAGGCCATCTCTGCAGTAAACTGCAACTCCTCCCCCTTTGGCAGTTCTATCTTGACGGAAGATGTTATAGTTGGGTATGGAAATCTCTGAATTTTTGGTGGCCTTCCTGAGCCAGGATTCAGACACAGCAAGGACATCAGGGTTAGCAGAGTGTGCTAAAGCAGTGAGTAAGACAAACTTAGGGAGGAGGCTTCTGATGTTGACATGCATGAAACCAAGGCTTTTTCGAACACAGAAGTCAACAAATGAGGGTGCCTGGGGACATGCAGGGCCTGGGTTTACCTCCACATCACCCGCGGAACAGAGAAGGAGTAGTATGAGGGTGCGGCTAAAGGCTATCAAAACTGGTCGCCTAGAGCGTTGGGGACAGAGAATAAGAGGAGCAGGTTTCTGGGCATGGTAGAATATATTCAGGGCATAATGCGCAGACAGGGGTATGGTGGGGTGCGGGTACAGCGGAGGTAAGCCCAGGCACTGGGTGATGATGAGAGAGGTTGTATCTCTGGACATGCTGGTAGTAATGGGTGAGGTCACCGCATGTGTGGGAGGTGGGACAAAGGAGTTATCAGGGGTATGAAGAGTGGAACTAGGGGCTCCATTGTGAACTAAAACAATGATAACTAACCTGAACAACAGTATACAAGGCATATTGACATTTGAGAGAGACATACAGCGAGGCATACAGTAATCACAGGTGTTGAATTGGGGAAAGCTAGCTAAAACAGTAGGTGAGACAACAGCTAATCAGCTAGCACAACAACAGCAGGTAAAATGGCGTAGACTAGGCAACGGGGCAACAGATAAAACAAACAAGCAGAAATGGAGTACGTGATTTTAGGACCAGTCCAGCGTGCATCAGCTATGTAGCCAAGAGATCAGTGGTCAGGGGGCAGCGGTGGATGGGGAAGGGAAGCTGGACTGGCGGAGTGTTATCAGGTTAAACAAAACGAACAATGACTAATAGCTTGTAGCTAGTTAGCTGGTTAGCTTCTGGAGGTTCTTGAGTGTGTTCTGAAAATAAATAAAAATAATAGCGATTCCGTATCACATTGGGTGAGGCAGGTTCCGGAAGGTATAACAAATTAAAAGTCAAAAGAGATAGAAAGTAAATATGGGTCCGGTGGGCGTTTGGGACGCGGCGATTCAGGCGGTTAGCAGGCCTGTGCTAACAAGCTAACAGTTTGTAGGCCCGGGCTAGACAAGGTAGCAGTTAGCGACCGGAGCTGGACAAGCTAGCAGTTAGCAGGCCGAATAGCAGCAGGCGATAGCGATGGCTAGAGAGTTAGCCTTTTGGGGGACGTCGCGATGGTTTATTAGTCTGTTTCTTCTCTTCATGCGGTGACATCGATAGACCGGTCGTGGACGATCGTATAAATTGTAGCTCAGGAGTATGCTACGGGGTAGCGCAGGCCGTCTCTCTTCAAGATATGGGGTGCCGTGAAACGCTCTACCAGGGGTAATCCATCCAGGTTCGCTGTTTAGCTAGATACTAGTTGTGAGATCCCGTATTGGAGCTTAGTTGAGCAAAATGTTTTTAAAGGGATAGCTATGTAAAAAAAAA
>NW_022262447.1:0-17125 GCF_002021735.2 Oncorhynchus kisutch
TCCGTCTCTCTCTCTCTCCGTCTCTCTCTGTCTCTCTCTCCCTGTCTCTCTTCTCTGACCTGGGGTCCTCTTATCTCCAAACTCTGATTCAGCAGAGAAGAGAAAGGGACCAAAGACAGAAATAGAGAATAGAAATGCCAATCCCCTCCTTTCCCATCAACCGGTGATAATGACAGTCATAGCTTCTGTGTGTGTTTGTCTCAGACAATATTAATTAAGGGATAAACCCTCCCTCTCTCATTCTCGCTCCCCCCCGCTTCCTATCTTCAGGGTCTGAAGCTGAGGGGGAGATATGGGTGAGGGCTGAGGGGGAGAGAAGGGTGAGGGCTGAGGGGGGAGAGAAGGGTGAGGGCTGAGGGGGGAGATATGGGTGAGGGCTGAGGGGGAGAGAACTGTCATATTATAATAGAGACAGTAGATCTAGCTGGTCTGTCATATATAATAGAGACAGTAGATCTAGCTGGTCTGTCATAATATAATAGAGACAGTAGATCTAGCTGGTCTGTCATAATATAATAGAGACAGTAGATCTAGCTGGTCTGTCATAATATAATAGAGACAGTAGATCTAGCTGGTCTGTCATAATATAATAGAGACAGTAGATCTAGCTGGTCTGTCAATATAATAGAGACAGTAGATCTAGCTGGTCTGTCATAATATAATAGAGACAGTAGATCTAGCTGGTCTGTCATATTATAATAGAGACAGTAGATCTAGCTGGTCTGTCATAATATAATAGAGACAGTAGATCTAGCTGGTCTGTCATAATATAATAGAGACAGTAGATCTAGCTGGTCTGTCATAATATAATAGAGACAGTAGATCTAGCTGGTCTGTCATAATATAATAGAGACAGTAGATCTAGCTGGTCTGTCATAATATAATAGAGACAGTAGATCTAGCTGGTCTGTCATAATATAATAGAGACAGTAGATCTAGCTGGTCTGTCATAATATAATAGAGACAGTAGATCTAGCTGGTCTGTCATAATATAATAGAGACAGTAGATCTAGCTGGTCTGTCATAATATATAGAGACAGTAGATCTAGCTGGTCTGTCATAATATAATAGAGACAGTAGATCTAGCTGGTCTGTCATAATATAATAGAGACAGTAGATCTAGGTCTGTCATATATAATAGAGACAGTAGATCTAGCTGGTCTGTCATAATATAATAGAGACAGTAGATCTAGCTGGTCTGTCATAATATAATAGAGACAGTAGATCTAGCTGGTCTGTCATAATATAATAGAGACAGTAGATCTAGCTGGTCTGTCATATATAATAGAGACAGTAGATCTAGCTGGTCTGTCATAATATAATAGAGACAGTAGATCTAGCTGGTCTGTCATAATATAATAGAGACAGTAGATCTAGCTGGTCTGTCATAATATAATAGAGACAGTAGATCTAGCTGGTCTGTCATATATAATAGAGACAGTAGATCTAGCTGGTCTGTCATAATATAATAGAGACAGTAGATCTAGCTGGTCTGTCATAATATAATAGAGACAGTAGATCTAGCTGGTCTGTCATAATTATAATAGAGACAGTAGATCTAGCTGGTCTGTCATAATATAATAGAGACAGTAGATCTAGCTGGTCTGTCATAATATAATAGAGACAGTAGATCTAGCTGGTCTGTCATAATATAATAGAGACAGTAGATCTAGCTGGTCTGTCATAATAAATAGAGACAGTAGATCTAGCTGGTCTGTCATAATATAATAGAGACAGTAGATCTAGCTGGTCTGTCATAATATAATAGAGACAGTAGATCTAGCTGGTCTGTCATAATATAATAGAGACAGTAGATCTAGCTGGTCTGTCATAATATAATAGAGACAGTAGATCTAGCTGGTCTGTCATAATATAAAGAGACAGTAGATCTAGCTGGTCTGTCATAATATAATAGAGACAGTAGATCTAGCTGGTCTGTCATATATAATAGAGACAGTAGATCTAGCTGGTCTGTCATAATATAATAGAGACAGTAGATCTAGCTGGTCTGTCATATATAATAGAGACAGTAGATCTAGCTGGTCTGTCATAATATAATAGAGACAGTAGATCTAGCTGGTCTGTCATATATAATAGAGACAGTAGATCTAGCTGGTCTGTCATAATATAATAGAGACAGTAGATCTAGCTGGTCTGTCATAATATAATAGAGACAGTAGATCTAGCTGGTCTGTCATATATAATAGAGACAGTAGATCTAGCTGGTCTGTCATAATATAATAGAGACAGTAGATCTAGCTGGTCTGTCATAATATAATAGAGACAGTAGATCTAGCTGGTCTGTCATAATATAATAGAGACAGTAGATCTAGCTGGTCTGTCATAATATAATAGAGACAGTAGATCTAGCTGGTCTGTCATAATATAATAGAGACAGTAGATCTAGCTGGTCTGTCATAATATAATAGAGACAGTAGATCTAGCTGGTCTGTCATAATATAATAGAGACAGTAGATCTAGCTGGTCTGTCATAATATAATAGAGACAGTAGATCTAGCTGGTCTGTCATAAATAATAGAGACAGTAGATCTAGCTGGTCTGTCATAATATAATAGAGACAGTAGATCTAGCTGGTCTGTCATTATAATAGAGACAGTAGATCTAGCTGGTCTGTCATAATATAATAGAGACAGTAGATCTAGCTGGTCTGTCATAATATAATAGAGACAGTAGATCTAGCTGGTCTGTCATAATATAATAGAGACAGTAGATCTAGCTGGTCTGTCATAATATAATAGAGACAGTAGATCTAGCTGGTCTGTCATAATATAATAGAGACAGTAGATCTAGCTGGTCTGTCATAATATAATAGAGACAGTAGATCTAGCTGGTCTGTCATAATATAATAGAGACAGTAGATCTAGCTGGTCTGTCATAATATAATAGAGACAGTAGATCTAGCTGGTCTGTCATAATATAATAGAGACAGTAGATCTAGCTGGTCTGTCATAATATAATAGAGACAGTAGATCTAGCTGGTCTGTCATAATATAATAGAGACAGTAGATCTAGCTGGTCTGTCATAATATAATAGAGACAGTAGATCTAGCTGGTCTGTCATAATATAATAGAGACAGTAGATCTGCTGGTCTGTCATAATATAATAGAGACAGTAGATCTAGCTGGTCTGTCATATATAATAGAGACAGTAGATCTAGCTGGTCTGTCATAATATAATAGAGACAGTAGATCTAGCTGGTCTGTCATAATATAATAGAGACAGTAGATCTAGCTGGTCTGTCATAAATAATAGAGACAGTAGATCTAGCTGGTCTGTCATAATATAATAGAGACAGTAGATCTAGCTGGTCTGTCATAATATAATAGAGACAGTAGATCTAGCTGGTCTGTCATAATATAATAGAGACAGTAGATCTAGCTGGTCTGTCATAATATAATAGAGACAGTAGATCTAGCTGGTCTGTCATAATATAATAGAGACAGTAGATCTAGCTGGTCTGTCATAATATAATAGAGACAGTAGATCTAGCTGGTCTGTCATATTATAATAGAGACAGTAGATCTAGCTGGTCTGTCATAAATAATAGAGACAGTAGATCTAGCTGGTCTGTCATAATATATAGAGACAGTAGATCTAGCTGGTCTGTCATAATATAATAGAGACAGTAGATCTAGCTGGTCTGTCATAATATAATAGAGACAGTAGATCTAGCTGGTCTGTCATAATATAATAGAGACAGTAGATCTAGCTGGTCTGTCATAATATAATAGAGACAGTAGATCTAGCTGGTCTGTCATAATATAATAGAGACAGTAGATCTAGCTGGTCTGTCATAATATAATAGAGACAGTAGATCTAGCTGGTCTGTCATAATATAATAGAGACAGTAGATCTAGCTGGTCTGTCATAATATAATAGAGACAGTAGATCTAGCTGGTCTGTCATAATATAATAGAGACAGTAGATCTAGCTGGTCTGTCATAATATATAGACAGTAGATCTAGCTGGTCTGTCATAATATAATAGAGACAGTAGATCTAGCTGGTCTGTCATAATATAATAGAGACAGTAGATCTAGCTGGTCTGTCATAATAATAGAGACAGTAGATCTAGCTGGTCTGTCATAATATAATAGAGACAGTAGATCTAGCTGGTCTGTCATAATATAATAGAGACAGTAGATCTAGCTGGTCTGTCATAATATAATAGAGACAGTAGATCTAGCTGGTCTGTCATATTATAATAGAGACAGTAGATCTAGCTGGTCTGTCATAATAATAGAGACAGTAGATCTAGCTGGTCTGTCATAATATAATAGAGACAGTAGATCTAGCTGGTCTGTCATAATATAATAGAGACAGTAGATCTAGCTGGTCTGTCATAAATAATAGAGACAGTAGATCTAGCTGGTCTGTCATATATAATAGAGACAGTAGATCTAGCTGGTCTGTCATAATATAATAGAGACAGTAGATCTAGCTGGTCTGTCATAATATAATAGAGACAGTAGATCTAGCTGGTCTGTCATATAATATAATAGAGACAGTAGATCTAGCTGGTCTGTCATAATATAATAGAGACAGTAGATCTAGCTGGTCTGTCATAATATAATAGAGACAGTAGATCTAGCTGGTCTGTCATAATATAATAGAGACAGTAGATCTAGCTGGTCTGTCATAATAATAGAGACAGTAGATCTAGCTGGTCTGTCATAATATAATAGAGACAGTAGATCTAGCTGGTCTGTCATAATATAATAGAGACAGTAGATCTAGCTGGTCTGTCATAATATAATAGAGACAGTAGATCTAGCTGGTCTGTCATAATATAATAGAGACAGTAGATCTAGCTGGTCTGTCATAATATAATAGAGACAGTAGATCTAGCTGGTCTGTCATAATATAATAGAGACAGTAGATCTAGCTGGTCTGTCATATATAATAGAGACAGTAGATCTAGCTGGTCTGTCATAATATAATAGAGACAGTAGATCTAGCTGGTCTGTCATAATATAATAGAGACAGTAGATCTAGCTGGTCTGTCATAATATAATAGAGACAGTAGATCTAGCTGGTCTGTCATATATAATAGAGACAGTAGATCTAGCTGGTCTGTCATAATATTAATAGAGACAGTAGATGGTGTAGATCTAGCTGGTCTGTCATAATATAATAGAGACAGTAGATCTAGCTGGTCTGTCATAATATAATAGAGACAGTAGATCTAGCTGGTCTGTCATAATATAATAGAGACAGTAGATCTAGCTGGTCTGTCATAATATAATAGAGACAGTAGATCTAGCTGGTCTGTCATAATATAATAGAGACAGTAGATCTAGCTGGTCTGTCAATTATAATAGAGACAGTAGATCTAGCTGGTCTGTCATATTATAATAGAGACAGTAGATCTAGCTGGTCTGTCATAATATAATAGAGACAGTAGATCTAGCTGGTCTGTCATAATATAATAGAGACAGTAGATCTAGCTGGTCTGTATCATATATATAGAGACAGTAGATCTAGCTGGTCTGTCATAATATAATAGAGACAGTAGATAGCTGGTCTGTCATAATATAATAGAGACAGTAGATCTAGCTGGTCTGTCATAATATAATAGAGACAGTAGATCTAGCTGGTCTGTCATAATATAATAGAGACAGTAGATCTAGCTGGTCTGTCATAATATAATAGAGACAGTAGATCTAGCTGGTCTGTCATAATATAATAGAGACAGTAGATCTAGCTGGTCTGTCATAATATAATAGAGACAGTAGATCTAGCTGGTCTGTCATATATAATAGAGACAGTAGATCTAGCTGGTCTGTCATAATATAATAGAGACAGTAGATCTAGCTGGTCTGTCATAATATAATAGAGACAGTAGATCTAGCTGGTCTGTCATAATATAATAGAGACAGTAGATCTAGCTGGTCTGTCATATATAATAGAGACAGTAGATCTAGCTGGTCTGTCATAATATAATAGAGACAGTAGATCTAGCTGGTCTGTCATAATATAATAGAGACAGTAGATCTAGCTGGTCTGTCATAATATAATATAGAGACAGTAGATCTAGCTGGTCTGTCATAATATAATAGAGACAGTAGATCTAGCTGGTCTGTCATAATATAATAGAGACAGTAGATCTAGCTGGTCTGTCATAATATAATAGAGACAGTAGATCTAGCTGGTCTGTCATAATATAATAGAGACAGTAGATCTAGCTGGTCTGTCATATATAATAGAGACAGTAGATCTAGCTGGTCTGTCATAATATAATAGAGACAGTAGATCTAGCTGGTCTGTCATATATAATAGAGACAGTAGATCTAGCTGGTCTGTCATAATATAATAGAGACAGTAGATCTAGCTGGTCTGTCATAAATAATAGAGACAGTAGATCTAGCTGGTCTGTCATATATAATAGAGACAGTAGTAGATCTAGCTGGTCTGTCATAATATAATAGAGACAGTAGATCTAGCTGGTCTGTCATATTATAATAGAGACAGTAGATCTAGCTGGTCTGTCATAATATAATAGAGACAGTAGATCTAGCTGGTCTGTCATAATATAATAGAGACAGTAGATCTAGTGGTCTGTCATAATAAATAGAGACAGTAGATCTAGCTGGTCTGTCATAATATAATAGAGACAGTAGATCTAGCTGGTCTGTCATAATATAATAGAGACAGTAGATCTAGCTGGTCTGTCATAATATAATAGAGACAGTAGATCTAGCTGGTCTGTCATAATATATAGAGAGAAGTGAGAGTATATCTAGCTGGTCTGTCATATATAATAGAGACAGTAGATCTAGCTGGTGTCATAATATAATAGAGACAGTAGATCTAGCTGGTCTGTCATAATATAATAGAGACAGTAGATAGCTGGTCTGTCATAATATAATAGAGACAGTAGATCTAGCTGGTCTGTCATAATATAATAGAGACAGTAGATAGCTGGTCTGTCATAATATAATAGAGACAGTAGATCTAGCTGGTCTGTCATAATATAATAGAGACAGTAGATCTAGCTGGTCTGTCATAATAATAGAGACAGTAGATCTAGCTGGTCTGTCAAATATAATAGAGACAGTAGATCTAGCTGGTCTGTCATAATATAATAGAGACAGTAGATCTAGCTGGTCTGTCATAAATAATAGAGACAGTAGATCTAGCTGGTCTGTCATAATATAATAGAGACAGTAGATCTAGCTGGTCTGTCATAATATAATAGAGACAGTAGATCTAGCTGGTCTGTCATAATATAATAGAGACAGTAGATCTAGCTGGTCTGTCATAATATAATAGAGACAGTAGATCTAGCTGGTCTGTCATAATATATAGAGACAGTAGATCTAGCTGGTCTGTCATAATATAATAGAGACAGTAGATCTAGCTGGTCTGTCATAATATAATAGAGACAGTAGATCTAGCTGGTCTGTCAATATAATAGAGACAGTAGATCTAGCTGGTCTGTCATATATAATAGAGACAGTAGATCTAGCTGGTCTGTCATAATATAATAGAGACAGTAGATCTAGCTGGTCTGTCATAATATAATAGAGACAGTAGATCTAGCTGGTCTGTCATAATATATAGAGACAGTAGATCTAGCTGGTCTGTCATAATATAATAGAGACAGTAGATCTAGCTGGTCTGTCATAATATAATAGAGACAGTAGATCTAGCTGGTCTGTCATATAATATAATAGAGACAGTAGATCTAGCTGGTCTGTCATAATAATAATAGAGACAGTAGATCTAGCTGGTATGTGTCATAATATAATAGAGACAGTAGATCTAGCTGGTCTGTCATAATATAATAGAGACAGTAGATCTAGCTGGTCTGTCATAATATAATAGAGACAGTAGATCTAGCTGGTCTGTCATATTATAATAGAGACAGTAGATCTAGCTGGTCTGTCATAATATAATAGAGACAGTAGATCTAGCTGGTCTGTCATAATATAATAGAGACAGTAGATCTAGCTGGTCTGTCATATATAATAGAGACAGTAGATCTAGCTGGTCTGTCATATATAATAGAGACAGTAGATCTAGCTGGTCTGTCATAATATAATAGAGACAGTAGATCTAGCTGGTCTGTCATAATATAATAGAGACAGTAGATCTAGCTGGTCTGTCATAATATAATAGAGACAGTAGATCTAGCTGGTCTGTCATAATATAATAGAGACAGTAGATCTAGCTGGTCTGTCATAATATAATAGAGACAGTAGATCTAGCTGGTCTGTCATATATAATAGAGACAGTAGATCTAGCTGGTCTGTCATAATATAATAGAGACAGTAGATCTAGCTGGTCTGTCATAATATAATAGAGACAGTAGATCTAGCTGGTCTGTCATAATATAATAGAGACAGTAGATCTAGCTGGTCTGTCATAATATAATAGAGACAGTAGATCTAGCTGGTCTGTCATATATAATAGAGACAGTAGATCTAGCTGGTCTGTCATAATATAATAGAGACAGTAGATCTAGCTGGTCTGTCATTATATATAGAGACAGTAGATCTAGCTGGTCTGTCATAATATAATAGAGACAGTAGATCTAGCTGGTCTGTCATAATATAATAGAGACAGTAGATCTAGCTGGTCTGTCATAATATAATAGAGACAGTAGATCTAGCTGGTCTGTCATAATATAATAGAGACAGTAGATCTAGCTGGTCTGTCATAATATAATATAGAGACAGTAGATCTAGCTGGTCTGTCATAATATAATAGAGACAGTAGATCTAGCTGGTCTGTCATAATATAATAGAGACAGTAGATCTAGCTGGTCTGTCATAATATAATAGAGACAGTAGATCTAGCTGGTCTGTCATATATAATAGAGACAGTAGATCTAGCTGGTCTGTCATAATAATAGAGACAGTAGATCTAGCTGGTCTGTCATAATATAATAGAGACAGTAGATCTAGCTGGTCTGTCATAATATAATAGAGACAGTAGATCTAGCTGGTCTGTCATATTATAATAGAGACAGTAGATCTAGCTGGTCTGTCAAATATAATAAGAGAGACAGTAGATCTAGCTGGTCTGTCATAATATAATAGAGACAGTAGATCTAGCTGGTCTGTCATATATATAATAGAGACAGTAGATCTAGCTGGTCTGTCATATATAATAGAGACAGTAGATCTAGCTGGTCTGTCAAATATAATAGAGACAGTAGATCTAGCTGGTCTGTCATATTATAATAGAGACAGTAGATCTAGCTGGTCTGTCAATATAATAGAGACAGTAGATCTAGCTGGTCTGTCATAATATAATAGAGACAGTAGATCTAGCTGGTCTGTCAAATATAATAGAGACAGTAGATCTAGCTGGTCTGTCATATATAATAGAGACAGTAGATCTAGCTGGTCTGTCATAATATAATAGAGACAGTAGATCTAGCTGGTCTGTCATAAATAATAGAGACAGTAGATCTAGCTGGTCTGTCATAATATAATAGAGACAGTAGATCTAGCTGGTCTGTCATAATATAATAGAGACAGTAGATCTAGCTGGTCTGTCATAATATAATAGAGACAGTAGATCTAGCTGGTCTGTCATAATATAATAGAGACAGTAGATCTAGCTGGTCTGTCATATTATAATAGAGACAGTAGATCTAGCTGGTCTGTCATAATATAATAGAGACAGTAGATCTAGCTGGTCTGTCATAATATAATAGAGACAGTAGATCTAGCTGGTCTGTCATAATATAATAGAGACAGTAGATCTAGCTGGTCTGTCATAATATAATAGAGACAGTAGATCTAGCTGGTCTGTCATAATATAATAGAGACAGTAGATCTAGCTGGTCTGTCATATATAATAGAGACAGTAGATCTAGCTGGTCTGTCATAATTATATAGAGACAGTAGATCTAGCTGGTCTGTCATAATATAATAGAGACAGTAGATCTAGCTGGTCTGTCATAATATAATAGAGACAGTAGATCTAGCTGGTCTGTCATAATATAATAGAGACAGTAGATCTAGCTGGTCTGTCATAATATAATAGAGACAGTAGATCTAGCTGGTCTGTCATAATAAATATAGAGACAGTAGATCTAGCTGGTCTGTCATAATATAATAGAGACAGTAGATCTAGCTGGTCTGTCATAATATAATAGAGACAGTAGATCTAGCTGGTCTGTCATAATTATAGAGACAGTAGATCTAGCTGGTCTGTCATAATATAATAGAGACAGTAGATCTAGTGGTCTGTCATAATATAATAGAGACAGTAGATCTAGCTGGTCTGTCATAATATAATAGAGACAGTAGATCTAGGGTCTGTCATAATATAATAGAGACAGTAGATCTAGCTGGTCTGTCATAATATAATAGAGACAGTAGATCTAGCTGGTCTGTCATAAATATAGAGACAGTAGATCTAGCTGGTCTGTCATAATATAATAGAGACAGTAGATCTAGCTGGTCTGTCATAATATAATAGAGACAGTAGATCTAGCTGGTCTGTCATAATATAATAGAGACAGTAGATCTAGCTGGTCTGTCATAATATAATAGAGACAGTAGATCTAGCTGGTCTGTCATAATATAATAGAGACAGTAGATCTAGCTGGTCTGTCATAAATAATAGAGACAGTAGATCTAGCTGGTCTGTCATAATATAATAGAGACAGTAGATCTAGCTGGTCTGTCATAATATAATAGAGACAGTAGATCTAGCTGGTCTGTCATAATATAATAGAGACAGTAGATCTAGCTGGTCTGTCATAATATAATAGAGACAGTAGATCTAGCTGGTCTGTCATAATATAATAGAGACAGTAGATCTAGCTGGTCTGTCATAATATAATAGAGACAGTAGATCTAGCTGGTCTGTCAAAATAAATAATAGACAGTAGATCTAGCTGGTCTGTCATAATATAATAGAGACAGTAGATCTAGCTGGTCTGTCATAATATAATAGAGACAGTAGATCTAGCTGGTCTGTCATATATATAAAGAGACAGTATATATCTAGCTGGTCTGTCATAATATAATAGAGACAGTAGATCTAGCTGGTCTGTCATAATATAATAGAGACAGTAGATCTAGCTGGTCTGTCATAATATAATAGAGACAGTAGATCTAGCTGGTCTGTCATAATATAATAGAGACAGTAGATCTAGCTGGTCTGTCATAATATAATAGAGACAGTAGATCTAGCTGGTCTGTCATAATATAATAGAGACAGTAGATCTAGCTGGTCTGTCATAATATAATAGAGACAGTAGATCTAGCTGGTCTGTCATAATATAATAGAGACAGTAGATCTAGCTGGTCTGTCATAATATAATAGAGACAGTAGATCTAGCTGGTCTGTCATAATATAATAGAGACAGTAGATCTAGCTGGTCTGTCATAATATAATAGAGACAGTAGATCTAGCTGGTCTGTCATAATATAATAGAGACAGTAGATCTAGCTGGTCTGTCATAATATAATAGAGACAGTAGATCTAGCTGGTCTGTCATAATATAATAGACAGTAGATCTAGCTGGTCTGTCATATATAATAGAGACAGTAGATCTAGCTGGTCTGTCATAATATAATAGAGACAGTAGATCTAGCTGGTCTGTCATAATATAATAGAGACAGTAGATCTAGCTGGTCTGTCATAATATAATAGAGACAGTAGATCTAGCTGGTCTGTCATAATATAATAGAGACAGTAGATCTAGCTGGTCTGTCATAATATAATAGAGACAGTAGATCTAGTGGTGTCATAATATAATAGAGACAGTAGATCTAGTGGTCTGTCATAATATAATAGAGACAGTAGATCTAGCTGGTCTGTCATAATATAATAGAGACAGTAGATCTAGCTGGTCTGTCATAATATAATAGAGACAGTAGATCTAGCTGGTCTGTCATAATATAATAGAGACAGTAGATCTAGCTGGTCTGTCATATATTATAATAGAGACAGTAGATCTAGCTGGTCTGTCATAATATAATAGAGACAGTAGATCTAGCTGGTCTGTCATAATATAATAGAGACAGTAGATCTAGCTGGTCTGTCAAAATAAATAGAGACAGTAGATCTAGCTGGTCTGTCATAATATAATAGAGACAGTAGATCTAGCTGGTCTGTCATATTATAATAGAGACAGTAGATCTAGCTGGTCTGTCATAAATAATAGAGACAGTAGATCTAGCTGGTCTGTCATAATATAATAGAGACAGTAGATCTAGCTGGTCTGTCATAATATAATAGAGACAGTAGATCTAGCTGGTCTGTCATAATATAATAGAGACAGTAGATCTAGCTGGTCTGTCATATATAATAATAGAGACAGTAGATCTAGCTGGTCTGTCATAATATAATAGAGACAGTAGATCTAGCTGGTCTGTCATAATATAATAGAGACAGTAGATCTAGCTGGTCTGTCATAATATAATAGAGACAGTAGATCTAGCTGGTCTGTCATAAAATAATAGAGACAGTAGATCTAGCTGGTCTGTCTGTTAATTAATAGAGACAGTAGATCTAGCTGGTCTGTCATAATATAATAGAGACAGTAGATCTAGCTGGTCTGTCATATATATAATAGAGACAGTAGATCTAGCTGGTCTGTCATAATATAATAGAGACAGTAGATCTAGCTGGTCTGTCATAATATAATAGAGACAGTAGATCTAGCTGGTCTGTCATAATATAATAGAGACAGTAGATCTAGCTGGTCTGTCATAATATAATAGAGACAGTAGATCTAGCTGTCTGTCATAATATATAGAGACAGTAGATCTAGCTGGTCTGCATTATTATAATAGAGACAGTAGATCTAGCTGGTCTGTCATAATATAATAGAGACAGTAGATCTAGCTGGTCTGTCATAAATAATAGAGACAGTAGATCTAGCTGGTCTGTTCATAATATAATAGAGACAGTAGATCTAGCTGGTCTGTCATAATATAATAGAGACAGTAGATCTAGCTGGTCTGTCATAATATAATAGAGACAGTAGATCTAGCTGGTCTGTCATAATATAATAGAGACAGTAGATCTAGCTGGTCTGTCATAATATAATAGAGACAGTAGATCTAGCTGGTCTGTCATAATATAATAGAGACAGTGTAGATCTAGCTGGTCTGTCATAATTATAATAGAGACAGTAGATCTAGCTGGTCTGTCATAATAATAGAGACAGTAGATCTAGCTGGTCTGTCATATTATAATAGAGACAGTAGATCTAGCTGGTCTGTCATAATATAATAGAGACAGTAGATCTAGCTGGTCTGTCATAATATAATAGAGACAGTAGATCTAGCTGGTCTGTCTAAAATTATATATGAGAGACAGTAGATCTAGCTGGTCTGTCATAATATAATAGAGACAGTAGATCTAGCTGGTCTGTCATAATATAATAGAGACAGTAGATCTAGCTGGTCTGTCATAATATAATAGAGACAGTAGATCTAGCTGGTCTGTCATAATATAATAGAGACAGTAGATCTAGCTGGTTGTCATAATATAATAGAGACAGTAGATCTAGCTGGTCTGTCATAATATAATAGAGACAGTAGATCTAGCTGGTCTGTCATAATATAGAGACAGTAGTAGATCTAGCTGGTCTGTCATAATATAAAGAGACAGTAGATCTAGCTGGTCTGTCATAATATAATAGAGACAGTAGATCTAGCTGGTCGTCATAATATAATAGAGACAGTAGATCTAGCTGGTCTGTCATAATATAATAGAGACAGTAGATCTAGCTGGTCTGTCATAATATAAAGAGACAGTAGATCTACTGGTCTGTCATAATATAATATAAGACAGTAGATCTATGGTCTGTCATATATAATAGAGACAGTAGATCTAGCTGTCTGTCATAATAAAAAGAGACAGTAGATCTAGCTGGGTCTGTCATAATATATAGAGACAGTAGATCTAGCTGGTCTGTCATATTATAATAGAGACAGTAGATCTAGCTGGTCTGTCATAATATAATAGAGACAGTAGATCTAGCTGGTCTGTCATAATATAATAGACAGATAATCTAGCGTGGTCTGTCATAGTATAATAGAGACAGTGATCTAAGTCTGGATCTGTGCATTAAGTAATAGAGGGACAGTAGATCTAGCTGGTCTGTCATAATATAATAGAGACAGTAGATCTAGCTTGTCTCGTCATAATATAATACAGACAGTAGATCTAGCTGGTCTGTCATAATATAATAGAGACAGTAGATCTAGCTGGTCTGTTGTAATATAATAGAGACAGTAGATCTAGCTGGTCTGTCATAAATAATAGAGACAGTAGATCTAATTGGTCTGTCAAATATAATAGAGACAGTAGATCTAGTGGTCTGTTCATTAATATAATAGAGACAGTAGATCTAGCTGGTCTGTCATAATATAATAGAGACAGTATATCTAGCTGGTTCTGTCATAATATAATATAAGGACATTTGACTAGCTGGTCTGTCATAATATAATAGAGACACAGTAGATCTAGCTGGTCTGTTTCATAATATAATAGAGACAGTAGATCTAGTGGTCTGTCATAATAATAGAGACAGTTGATCTAGCTGGTCTGTCAAATATAATAGAGACAGTAGATCTAGCTGGTCTGTCATATATAATAGAGACAGTAGATCTAGCTGGTCTGTCATAATAATAGAGACAGTAGATCTAGCTGGTCTGTCATAATATAAAGAGACAGTAGATCTACGTGGTCTGTCATAATAAATAGAGACAGTAGATCTAGCTGGTCTGTCATATATAATAGAGACAGTAGATCTAGCTGTCTTCTCATAATTATAATAGAGACAGTAGATCTAGCTGGTCTGTCAAATATAGAGAAGACAGTAGATCTAGCTGGTGTCATAATATAATAGAGACAGTAGATCTAGCTGGTCTGTCATAATATAATAGAGACAGTAGATCTAGCTGGTCTGTCATAATATAATAGAGACAGTAGATCTAGCTGGTCTGTCTAATATAATAGAGACAGTAGATCTAGCTGGTCTGTCATATTATAATAGATACCAGTAGATCTAGCTGGTCTGTCATAATATAATAGAGAAGTAGATCTAGCTGGTCTGTCATAATATAATAGAGACATAGATCTAGCTGGTCTGTCAAATATAATAGAGACAGTAGATCTAGAGGTCTGTCATAAAATAATAGAGACAGTATATCTATGGTCTGTCATAATATAATAGAGCAGTAGATCTAGCTGTCTGTCATAATATAATGAGACAGTAGATCTAGCTGGTCTGTCATAATTATATAGAGACAGTAGATCTAGTGGTTGTCATAATATAATAGAGACAGTAGATCTAGCTGGTCTGTCAAAATATAATAGAGACAGTAGATCTAGCTGGTCTATTATATAAACCAGGACAGAGACATTAAAACGATCCATATTCTATATAAACCAGGACAGAGACATTATATAAACCAGGACAGAGACATTATAACGATCCATATTCTATATAAACCAGGACAGAGACATTAAAACGATCCAAACTCAAGTCAATAACTCTTTGTATCCAACACAAGCAGACATTGAATATCCCTTTGAGCACGGGGGGGAAGTTATTAAATACACTCTGGGTGGTGTATCAACACACCCAGTCAGTACAAAGATACAGGCCTCCTTTCCTAACTCAGTTGCCTGAGAGGAAGGAAACCTCTCAGGGATTTCACCACCTGGGAGAGGTTCTAACTCAGTTGCCTGAGAGGAAAGAAACCTCTCAGGGATTTCTCAGATTTCACCACCTTTCGGATGGACAATAAACCTAAAACGCAAGACCGAATCTACACCGGAGTTGATTACCAAGGAGACAGTTGAATGTTCCCAAGTGGCCGAGTTACAGTTCAGTAAGTTTAGTAGTTTACCAAGAAGACAGTGAATGTTCCCGAGTGGCCGAGTTACAGTTCAGTAAGTTTAGTAGTTTACCAAGAAGACAGTGAATGTTCCTGAGTGGCCGAGTTACAGTTTTGACTGAAATCTGCATGAAAATCAACGGAAAGACGTAAAAATGGCCGTCTAGCAATGATCAACAACCAACTTGACGGAGTTTAAAGAATTATGAAAACAATAATGTGAAAATATTGAACAATCCAGCTGTAGTCACTCTTAAAGACTTACCCAGAAAGACTCACGGCTGTAAACGCTCTTAAAGACATACCCAGAAAGACACTAATCTGCTGTAATGACTCTCAGGGACTTACCCAGAAAGACTGGGAGGGTTGGTACGGTGGAGGGGATATGTAGAGGGTTGGTACGGTGGAGGGGATATGTAGAGGGTTGGTACGGTGGAGGGGATATGTAGAGGGTTGGTACGGTGGAGGGGAGGGGATATGTAGAGGGTTGGTACGGTGGAGGGGAGGGGATATGTCGAGTGTTGGTACGGTGGAGGGGAGGGGATATGTCGAGTGTTGGTACGGTGGAGGGGATATGTAGAGTGTTGGTACGTTGGAGGGAGGGGATATGGAGAGGGTTGGTACGGTGGAGGGATATGGTAGAGGGTTGGTACGGTGGAGGGATATGTAGAGGTTGGTACGGTGAGGTGATATGTAGAGGTTTTGTACGGTGTAGGGGGGGTGATATGGAGAGGTTTGGCACGGTGGAGGGGATATGTAGAGGGTTGGTACGGTGGAGGGGATATATAGAGGTTGGTACGGTGGAGGGGAGGGGATATGTAGAGGGTTGGTACGGTTGGAGGGGATATGGAGAGGTTTGGCACGGTTAGGGGAGGGGATATGGAGAGGGTTGGCACGGTGGAGGGAATGTAGAGGGTTGGTACAGTGAGGGGAATGTAGAGGGTTGGCAACGGTGGAGGGAGGGGATATGGAGAGGTTTGGTACGGTGGAGGGGATATGTAGATGGTTGGTACGGTGGAGGGGAGGGGATATGTAGAGGGTTGTACGGTGGAGGGGAGGGGATATGTCGAGTGTTGTTACGGTGGAGGGGAGGGGGATATGTCGGGTTGGTACGTGTGGAGGGGATATGTAGAGTGGTTGGTACGGTGGAGGGGAGGGATATGGAGAGGGTTGGTACGGTGGAGGGGATATGTAGAGGGTTTGTACGGTGGAGGGAAATATGTAGAGGGTTGGTACGGTGGAGGGGATATGTAGAGGGTTGGTACGGTGGAGGGAGGGGA